>NC_044554.1:88396307-88409959 GCF_007565055.1 Rhinopithecus roxellana
GCTAGTTTTTTTTGTATTTTTTAGTAGAGACGGGGTTTCACCGTGTTAGCCAGGATGGTCTCGATCTCCTGACCTCGTGATCCGCCCGTCTCGGCCTCCCAAAGTGCTGGGATTACAGGATTGAGCCACCGCGTCCGGCCTCTTACCTTTTTTTAAGAGCTGGGGTCTCACTGTGTGCCCATGTTGGTCTTAAATTCCTGGGATCAGGCCATCCTCTCGTCTCAGCCTCCCAGAGTGCTGGGATTACAATTGTGAGCCACTGTACCTGCCCTATAAAACTCTTAAAAGAAACACAGAGAAAGCACTTCATGACAATGGATTTGGCAATGATCTCTTGGATATGGCACCAAAAGCACAGACAACAAAAAATATATAGATAAATTGAACTACATCAAAATTAAAAACTTCTTTTTTTTTTTTTTTTTGAGACAGAGTCTCACTCTGTCGCCTAGGTTGGAATGCAGTGGTGCAATCTCGGCTCACTGCAACCTCTGCCTCCCGAGTGATTCTCCTGCCTCAGCCTCCTGAGTAGCTGGGATTATAGGTATGTGCTATCGTGCCCAGCTAATTTTTTTATTTTTAGTAGAGACAGGGTTTCATCATGTTGACCAGGCTGGTCTCGAACTCCTGAGCTCAGGTGATCCACCTGCCTTGGCCTCCCAAAGTGCTGGCATTACAGGCATAAGCCACGTGCCCGGCCCATACTGGCATTTTAAAGCACCTTCTCCAGTGTCACTAAGAAACCCTAGAGAAATACAGTTGATCCTTCAACAACACAGGTTTGGATTGCAGGGATCCACTTACATGCAGATTTTTTTTCAATAAAAGTTGCACTAGTGCACCTGCCTCTCTTGCCTTGCCTCCCCCACCCCTACATCACTTCTGCCTCTGCCATCGCTGGGACAGCAAGACCAACCCCTCCTCTTCTTCCTCCTCCCCCTCAGCCTACTCAGTGTGAGGATGATGAGGATAAAGACCTTTATCATGATCCACTTTCACTTCAGGAATAGTAAATACATTTTAACTTCTTTATGATTTTCTCAATAACCTTTTCTTTTCTCCAGCTTACTTTATCGTATGAATATAGTATAGAATATTTATACTAAACATGGTTAATTGACAGTTCATGTTACAGATAAGGCTTCTGGTCAACGCAGGCTATCAGTAGTTAAGGTTTTGGGGAGTCAGCACTACAGGGGTTGCTACCTCAGCCCTCATGTTGCTCAAGGGCCAACTGTACTTTTTAAAATTTATTTTATTTTTTTTAGAGACAGTGTCTCATGCTGTAGCCCAGGCTGGACTGCAGAGGTACAATCACAGCTCACAGCAGCCTCAGCCTCCTGGGCTCAAGCAATCCTCCTGCCTCAGTCTCCTGATTAGCTGGGACCATAGGCATGCACCACCATGCCCAGCTTTTTTTATTTTTATTTTTGGTGGGATCTCCTTATGTTGTCCAGGTTGGTCCAGAACTGCTGGGCTCAATCTATCCTTCTGCCTTGGCCTCCCAAAGTGCTGGATTGTAAATGTGGCCACTGCATCAAGCCCAACTGTATCGCTCTTTTTTTTTTTTTTTTTTTTTTTGAAACAGAGTCTTGCTCTTTCACTGAGGCTGGAGTGCAGCGACATGGTCTCAGCTCACTGCAACCTCCGCCTCCCAGGTTCACACAATTCTCCTGCCTCAGCCTCCCAGGTAGCTGGGATTACAGGCACATGCCACCACGCCCAGATAATTTTTGTATTCTTGGTAGAGATGGGGTTTCGCCATATTGGCCAGGCTGGTCTTGAACTCCTGACCTCAGGTGATCCACCCGCCTCAGCCTCTTAAAATGCGGGGATTATGTGCTGGCGTGAGCCACTGCGCCCGGCCCCAGCTGCATCTCTAACGGTGGAACTCCCAACATTTGATGGGGATGTGAGTTAGGGACTGGGGGCAGAGAGATTTTGCCCTCCTCAAAACTGGGCAGCTGCCTTCACCACCAATGTTGAACCCCAGGGCAGTTCCGCTCTGACAACGGCTGGACTCGACTGAAGGGGAGAGAGCTGGAGAAGGGAGAGAAGGCACCTGCTTTTCCATTTTTGATTGGGATTCTTGATCTAGCCAGTTAAAAGGGCATTTACTATTCCAACAGCTCCTTGGAGAATCCCAGACAGAGAGCAGCCCCTTCTAAATACTTGATCTGCCATTCCTGTGTGGGAAGTAGACAGCAAGACTGCTATGTCTGGGAGAATGCAATTTCCCTAAGCACATTCTCTGAGCAATGTTTTCAGTTTCATAGATTTGCAGTTTCCCTGCATTGCAGGAACAAAGTGGTGGTGGCCCTGACTGTCATATTCTTGATCAATGTACAGAACAATGGGGCAGTGCCTGCTGGCCTGTGTGGATTGTTAGCACATGCATGGCACCCAGTGGTTCCAGCCTCAACTAACCCAGCCCTTTGTCAGCTGCATATTGATAAGGCAGCAGAGAGCAAAGCCAGACATTTTCCCACTTTGGTCCATGGAGACACGGCCGTGCAGTGGTCGTCTATGTTCTTAGCCGCCTGCAGCAGCAGGGTAAATTCTCCTCAGTAATGTTCTCAGCCAACTCTTTTTCTGGACTCATTTTTTCTTTGGTCCCTGAGCAGTTTTAGTCCCTGGAACATCTCATTTTAAAATGCATGAGGCTGGGCATGGTTGCTTGTGCCTGTAATCCCAGCACTTTGGGAAGCCGAGGTGGGAGGATCACCTGAGATCAGGAGTTCGAGACTAGCCTGGCCAACATGGCGAAACCCCGTCTCTACCAAAATACAAAAATTAGCCCAGTGTGGTGGTGGGCACCTATAATCCCAGCTACTTCGGAGGCTGAGGCAGGAGAATCGCTTGAATCCGGGAGGCGAGTTTGCAGTGAGCCAAGATGGCACCACTGCACTCCAGCCTGGGCGACAGAGTAAGACTCTGTCTCAAAACAAAACAAAACAAAACAAAAAACCAAAATGCATGAAAACCCTATAATGACCATTCATCTAAAAATATCCAATTGAGAACAATGTAGATCTGTTATCTTCATTTTACAACTGAAGAGACAGACAGAAAGAAGGATGGTAGTGATGACCATAATGAGGAACAGGGAAACCCCCTTCACGGCTCCCAGAGAGGGCACATGAAGCCATAGGTGTCCTCGGTAAACAGGCTCCACCTCTGTCCCCACACACTCGTCTCCCTCCACTTGCTCCCAGGCACCCTCCTGAACATACTCACCCTTTTTATTTATTTACTTGTTTTATTTTTTTTATGTTACTTTATTTTATTTGTTCATTTTGAGATGGAGTTTCTGCTCTGTCACCGAGGCTAGAGTGCAATGGCCCGATCTCGGCTCACTGCAACCTCTGCCTCCCGGGTTCAAGCATTCTCCTGCCTCAGCCTCCTGAGTAGCTGGGACTACAGACATCGCACCATGCCCAGCTAATTTTGTATTTTTAGTAGAGATGGGATTTCACCATGTTGATCAGGCTGGTCTCGAACTCCCGACCTCGGATGAGCCACCCACCTCAGCCTCAAGTACTGGGATTACAGGCATGAGCCACCACACCTGGCCTTTATTTACTTATTTTAAATGTATTTATGCATTTTAGGCCACATGTGGAGTACCTAATACTCCAGCCTGGGCAACAGAGTGAGACTCTGTCTCTAAATAAATAAATAAATAAATTTATGCATGTATTTTACTTTTCATTGGTAGAGGTGGGGATCTTACTATGTCCTAAGGCTGATCTCGAACCCCTTTCCCTGGCCCCTGAGGCTCCCCGTTTAGCAGGTGTCCTGTCTTCCTTTGGCTTTAGTCCAATTTAGTTGGTGAGTGTTAGTTTAAATAAATTATATAAGGCTTTTTCAATTCAGGCTGGTACTTCAATCTGTGTGAATCTGACATTCCTGCTCATGGAAATTCTCCATGCCCTGCCAGGCAGTTGGTCAAAGAGGGAATATTCCTAAAAGATTTGCTGTCTGGAAGCAAACAAATCCATTATAATGATCCAAGTAAGGGTTGTGTTGTTTTTGGTTTGTTTGTTTTGTTTTTTGCTTCTTGTGAGACATTTTTGCTGGAAACTAGAGAACTATAAGAAATAGTTTAGTGCTGAGTTTGGTGGCTCACGCCTGTAATCCCAGTGCTTTGGGAGGCTGAGGCGGGAGGATTGCTTGAGCTCAGGAGTTCAAGACCAGCCTGGGTAACACAGCAAGATCCCATCTCTACAAACAATACAATAATTAGTCAGGTGTGGTGGCGGACACCTGTAGTCCCAGCTGCTTGGGAAGCTGAAGTGGGAGGATTGCTTGAACCAGGGAAGTCGAGGCTGAAGTGAGCTGAGATTGTGCCACTGTTCTCTAGCCTGGGCAACAGAGTGAGACTTTGTCTCAAAATAAAAGAAAACAAGAAAAGAACAAAACAGTTTAGTGGCCGAGTGTGGTGGCTCCTACCTGTAATCCCAGTGCTTTGGGAGATCAAAATGGGAGGATTGCTTGAGGCCAGGAGTTTGAGACTAGCTTGGGCACCACAGTGAGACTCCATCTCTGAAAAAAAAAAAAAATAGCTCGGCATGGTGGTGTGTGCCTGTAGTCCCAGCTACTGGGGATGCTGAGAGGAGGATGGCTTGATGCCAGGAATTCAAGGCTGCAGTGAGCTATGATTGCACACTGCAGTCCAGCCTGGGCACAGACTAAGAAAAAGAAAAAAGAAAGAAACTCTTTTTTTGGACTTTAATGGTGGTGGAGGAAACGGAGTGAGGCTGGCAGGTGGATTCTGGAAGTAGTGAGGGAAATGAACTGGATAGGAAGGAGGGGAGCATGCGGAGAACAGCTCCCCCACTGGCAGCCTGAGAAATGAGGAATACCAGCAGGAAGCAGGCTGCAGATAAAAGCAGAGGGACGAGGAGCAAACTGTGGCATGTGAGACTGACGCGCAGACAGGCAGAAGAGGGAACCACGTGTGCGAGGCTGGAGCTCAAATCTGGGGTCTGGGGATGTCTATTATTTGGACCTTGAAGGCAGATGGTATCTAAAGGTGAGGATGCAGAGAAAGTCAGCTGGGAGGAGAGGGTGCTATGAGAAGAGAAGGCCTGTACCTTACCTCTGAGAGGAAGCTACCAAGGAGTGGGCAGAAAGACAAGAGGTGCAGCCAGGGAAACGCAGGGGACACAGCTGGGAGGGAGGAGGAGAGGTAAGCAAGCAGGGGACGCAGCTGCCAAGTGACGCTGAAAGGTTATTTAAGAGAGACTGGGCCAGGCATGGTGGCTCATGCCTGTAATCCTAGCATTTTGGAGGCCAAGGCTGGAGGATGGTTTGAGCCCAGGAGTTCAAGACCAGCCTGGCCAACATAGTGAGACCGTGTCTCTATAAAAAATACAAAAATTAGCTGGATATGGTGGCGCATGCCTGTAATCCCAGCTACTTGGGAGGCTGGGGTGGGAGAATCACTTGAGCTCAGAAGGCGGAGGTTGCAGTGAGCCAAGATCACACCACTGCACTCCAGCCTGGGCGACAGAGAAAGACCCTGTCTCAAGGAAAAATAAAAATAAAAGAGGAGACTGGAAAAGCATCCATTCCATTTGGTACCATGGCCATGGAGTGGAGATCCCACTCAGGAGGGGAAACGGAGACAGTGGCCTCCTGAGAAGTTTGTCTCTAAAGGGAAGCAGAGACAGGGTTGAGGCGGAAGGAGGTCTTTAAATGACGGGAGATAACACGATGGAGTTGGGATCCTCATGGGGACATCCAGAGGTGTGTGCAAGCCTGGGCTGAGGGCTTGGCTTATCTGGGAATGCTAGTCTCACCCCCACCCTGTCATTCATGTGATGTGTGAGACCCTGGGGACCGGGATGGAATCCAGTTCAAGAGCCATGCTGCGGGGGTTTGGGGATGTGACAGATGCTCTTGTTACCAAGATGATGGTCACATTTGGCTTTCACTTCCTCTCACCCCCTGCCCTGGCAACTGCTAAACACCATCAATGCCATTATCGACATATCTTGTTGAATCCATTCCCTTTCCCAGTGGCCTGTCATCCTCTCATGCCCAGGTGATGTGACAGCTGTGAGGGTCTCCCGGCCTCAGAGCTCTCCCCCTGCAGCTGTTCTCCCTGCACCTAAAGCTCAGCGCTGATGTGCACCAGGACACCGATGTAATGCACAGCCACTGGACTGAGTTTCTCAATTTGCAGAAGGGATGCAGTCCTTATTACAGAAACCGTGAGTCCTAAGGCTCACCATTTTTTGTTTGTTTGTTTTCAGACAGTCGTTCTGTTGCCCAGGCTGGAGTGCAGTGGTGCAATCTCGGCTCACTGCAACCTCCGTCTCCTGGGTTCAAGCGATTCTCCTGCCTCATCCTCCCAAGTAGCTGGGATTATAGGCACCCACCTCCATGCCCAGCTAATTTTTGTATTTTTAGTAGGGACAGGTTTCACCCTTTGGCCAGGCTGGTCTCAAACGATCCACCCGCCTCGGCCTCCCAAAGTGTTGAGATTATAGGTGTGAGCCACTGTGTCTGGCCTGAAGCTGGTAACCTTTTATTTTGTTTTTTTTTTTAACAACTTAATAATTGAACTTAAAAGATGAGAGAATCCCTTGAGTCCAGGAGTTCAAGGCTGCAGTGAGCTATGATCTTACCATTGCACTACAGCCTGGGCAACAGAGACCCCCAACTCGAAAAGAAAAAAGAAAATTAATTTAACCCATTAGGAAAAATATATCTCACAAGAACCTTGACTTTTTATTTTTATTTTTATTATTATTATTATTATTTTTTTTTTTTTTTTGAGACGGAGTCTCGCTCTGTTGCCCGGGCTGGAGTGCAGTGGCCGGATCTCAGCTCACTGCAAGCTCCGCCTCCCGGATTTACGCCGTTCTCCTGCCTCAGCCTCCCGAGTAGCTGGGACTACAGGCGCCCGCCACCTCGCGTGGCTAGTTTTTTGTATTTTTAGTAGAGACAGGGTTTCACCGTGTTAGCCAGGATGGTCTCGATCTCCTGACCTTGTGATCCGCCCATCTCGGCCTCCCAAAGTGCTGGGATTACAGGCTTGAGCCACCGCGCCCGGCGAATCTTGACTTTTTAATAGGATGTCAAATGGAAAATGGGCATCTTACAAAAAAATTATTATAATATCTGTTTTGAGAAAAAGATATTCTGAAATCTATTATTGAAAACTTCCAAAGAATATCTGAATTTATTTCATTTTACCAACTTCCTTTCCTTTAAGCAAAACAACTAGATCTTTCCCCTTGCACAATACATCTGTTTCTCACTGTTTTTTCTTTCTTTCTTTCTTTCTTTCTTTCTTTCTTTCTTTCTTTCTTTCTTTCTTTCTTTCTTTCTTTCTTTCTTTCTTTTCTTTCTTTCTTTTCTTCTTTCTTTCTTTCTTTCTTTCTTTTCTTTCTTCCTTCCTCCTTTCCTTTCCTTTTCCTTTCTCTTTCTTTCTTTCTCTTCCTTCCTTCTTCCTGTAACAGACGAGGGATAGATAACAGTAATTCAGAAAATGATATTAAGAAGCTAGCTAATGGTGATAACTAACCTTTAGGCTAATGGCTTGAAAGACAGGAAGAGTTGAGAATAGGAATTTTTAAAAATGAAAAGTAGCTGGGTGCGGTGGCTCACACCTGGAATCCTAATACCAGAGGAGGCCAAGGCAGATGGATCGTTTGAGCCCAGGAGTTTCAGACCAGTCTGGGCAACATGGTGAAACTCTGTCTCTACAAAACATACAAAAACTAGCTGGGCATGGTGGCACACACCTGTGGTCCCAGCTACTCAGGAGGCTGAGGTAGGAGGATCACTTGAGCTTGGGAGATGGAGGTTGCAGTGAGCTGAAATTGTGCCACTGCACTGCAGCCCAGGCAACAGAGTGAGACCCCGTCTCAAGAAAAAAAAAAAAAAAGGTGACTGGCCTTACTGTTGAAACGTTCCCAGTGCCATCAGGTGGGAATTTTGACAAAATCATTGTTTTTCTTGGGTAAATCTGCTCAAATGCTGGTAATAAGTGGAGTAAGCTTCTCAAAATACATCTCCCATTCCTGTCAGCCTAAAGTCTTGTGTTATGTGATAGTATATGTAATATCTATGAGCACTGGAATACCTGGAGTGTTGAGTACTCTCTGAAAAAAATTAATTATGCCGAGAAATGGCCTTTCTCAATTAAGAAAACCAGTGCAGGTGAAAACCCTGCTTCTCCTTTTTTTATTTTTAGGCTACGGTACAGTGACATGATCACAGTTCACTGCAGCCTTGAACCCCTGGGCTTAAGCGATCCTCCTGCCTGAGCCTCCTGAGTAGCTAGAACTACAAACGCATGCCATGATGCCTAACTCATTTTATTTAATTTTTTGTAGCGACGAGGTCTTGCTTTGTTGCTCAGGCTGGTCTAGAAATCCTGGGCTCAAATAATCCTCTTGCCTCTGCCTCTCCAAATGCTGAGACTACAGGTGTAAGCCACCACATCTTGGCCCAAACTCTGCTTCTTGACTTTTGTGGTCATCAAAGGCTCTGCCTCTTACTAATCATGTGACAATGGGCTAGCTACTTATTCTCTCTGAGTCTCAGTACTCTTATTCATAAAACAGCAATAATACCACATTACGAGGATGTTTCTGGAGACATGCATTGTGCACCATTAATTTTCTTGGAGCCTGGCAGAGTTAGGCACTCAATAACGTTAGCTCCCTCTTCCTCACCCCCTACCTGCATTTGATCACCAAGCATTTGATTACTTTGGCCTGAGCCAACTCCCTTAACAAATGTTTCCACCTTAGATTAAAATGAATTCAAAGACAGGGACGAGCAACATATCCTGTAAGGGACTAAGAAAATGGCATTAATTTTGCAAATTAATAAATATGCAAATGACAGCTTTGCATAGACTAGGCTATATAAGCAGGAGTTAAATTGTGCTGTAAATTATGCAGTGCCATATGGAGCAGATACCCTTGACTTCGCACGCAAGGCAGAGAAAGCCGAAGCAGCCCTTGCGGTGATGGCTTCTGAGAGTGAGTGGCATGTTCGTCCAATGGCAAGCCTGGTGCTGAGTCACGCAGCTGATTCTGGAATGGCAGTGGGAGCCCCATGGCGAACAGGCTGCAACCCAGCTAGTGCTGAGAGTAGTCTGGGAAAGAACACTCTGTAGTCACCAAGAGGATGGTCACCCACCAGCTCATTTGAGACAGCCACTTGTGCACTGATCGCACCGCTTAGGGGAGGTGGCAGGATGGGAGGGCTCTCTTGGGTTTCCAGAGCCTGAGCTGGTATTGCCACCATTCCAGCTTCAAGGCAGGTGTGACTGGCCTGGGGAAATGTGAGTTGCTGCTAGATTGATACATCAATCACTAAGAAACAAATAGTCAAAGAACGGTCCAGGTGTTCTGCATTTTGCTAAATAGATGCTGGAGGGCAGCAATTTCTTGTTATGATTATTCAGCAGTATCACCCAGGGAACTTTTTAGAAATATATTCATGGGCTCCTGCTTCTGGAATTCTCATGCAGCAGGTCTGAGCTGGGATGTGGGAACCTGTTTTCTTTTTTTGAGACAGGATCTCACTCTGTCACCCAAGCTGGAGTACAGTGGTGCAATCATAGCTCACTGCAACCTCAACGTCCGGGGCTCACACAATCCTCCCACCTCAGCCTCCCGAGTAGCAGGAACTACAGGTGCACACCACCATGCCTGGCTAACTTTTGTATATTTTTCTAGAGACAAGGTCTTCTTATGTTTCCCAGGATGGTCTTGAACTTCTGGTCTCAAGCAATCCTCCTGCCTTGGCATCCCCAGTAGCTAGGATTACAGTGTACACCACGACTATCTAATTTAAAAAAAAAAAAAAATTATAGAGACAGGATTTTGCTATGTTGCCCAGGCTGGTCTTGAGCTTGTAGCCTGAAGCCATTCTCCTGCCTTGGCCTCCCAAAGTGTTGGGATCCACTAGTATTTTCAATGTGGCCTCTCCCTCACACTTCTGCAATAAAAGAGATCTCACTGGCATATGGTTTTGCAGGCTGTACAGGAGGCATGGCGCTGGCATCTGCTCAGCTTCCGGGAGGGCCTCAGGAAACTTACAATCATGGTGGAAGGCAAAGGATAAGTAGATACTTCACGTGGCTGAAGTAGGAGCAAGAGAGAGAGGGCGGAGATGTTATACACTTTTTAAACAACCAGATCTCTTCAGAACTCTGTCATAAGAACTGCACCAAAGGGATGGTGTTAAAGCATTCATGAAGGATCCACTCCCATGATCCAATCACCTACCACCAGGCCCCTTTCCAACAATGGGGACTACAATTCCACATGAGATTTGGGTAGGGACACAGATCCAAACCATATTACCTGGACTTATACACTTGGCATGATGGAAAACACCCATTCATAAAGCCACACAGAAAACAACGCCTGCACAACTGTGGTGCTTACCATACAAACGCAACACTGCAGTAGAAGCGTGGGCTTTGCAGTTTTCATGAGGTGCCAACAAATCCTGCTTGCTTCACGTTCAATGCTGGAAACTTCGACATAATTCCTCAAGTCTCGGTATCTTTAACTGTAAAATGGGAAAGATTAAAAAAGACATGATCTCCCAGAGCAACTAAGAGGGTTAAAAGAGAAACACGGCTGGGTGCAGTGGCTTATGCCTGTAATCCCAGCACTTTGGAGGCCAAGGCAGGCGGATCAGGAGGTCAGGAGATCGAGACCACCCTGGCTAACACGGTAAAACCCAGTCTCTACTAAAAAATACAAAAAAGTAGCCGGGCATGGTGGCGGGCACCTGGAGTCCCAGCTGCTCGGGAGGCTGAGGCAGGAGAATGGTGTGAACCTGGGAGGCGGAGCTTGCAGTGAGCCGAGATTGGGCTATTGCACTCCAGCCTGCACGACAGAGCGAGGCTCCGTCTCAAAAAAAAAAGAAAAAGAGGAAACACATTGTTTTTGTTTTTGTTTTGAGACATAGTCTCTCTCTGTCGCCCAGGCTGGAGTACAATAGCCCAATCTCAGCTTCCTGTAACCTCTGCCTCCCGGGTTTCAGCAATTCTCCTGCCTCAGCCTCCTGAGTAGCTGGGACTACAAGCGCCTGCCACCATACCCGGCTAATTTTTGTATTTTTAGTAGAGGCGGGGTTTCACCATGTTGGTCCGCCTGTTCTTGAACTCCTGACCCCAGGTGATCCACCCACTGCCACCCCCCCACCGCGCCCGTCAGCCTCCTGAAGTGCTGGGATTACAGGCGTGAGTCACTGCACCCGGTCTAGGAAACACGTTTAAAGGCAGAAGAGATTTAGGGAGCTAATGAGGTGTTTTAAGTGATTAAGTAATTAAGACTATGTCCTGAGCCCAATCCTCTATAAAACATCCACTGAATCCGGCTGCTGTTTCCATCCTCTGAGCCAACCCTCTTCTACTTGGCAGGGCTTCATATCCTCTCTAAAGCCTGAGATCCTGCCCCTCCGCATCTCATTTCCGGGGATAAACATTTCCATGGATCCATGAGAACTGGCTGTGTTTGCCATCCCTGGAGATACCTCATTTTACAGCTGGGCAAACCCCAGCATGCACAGTTCGTGTCTTTGAAAAGTCGTGCCGTTATAGAAATGTCTGGGCAGCAGGTGGCAAAATGGTGTTGTTATCGGAACCACATAGATAATCACGCCTTGCTACTAATCATTCTCCATCTCTTTCCCGTTTTGTAATTTACAAGGGCCTTCCACATCCATTACCCCGCCCAACCCTTCGAGCAACCGGTGTGAGGTGATTGAGTATGGAGATGCTGGCCATGTCCCTGGACAGCACGCTATCTTTTTCAAAGCACTTCTCCCATTATCTCACTGGACTTACCCAATCAGGAGAGGGAAAAGGGAGAGTAGAAGAAAGAGAAGAAGAAACCAGGAAACAGAAAGAACACTTGCTGGGGAAGATGAAGATCCCATAGAGCCAATGACTACATCCTGGCCTGGACTCAGATGCAGGTTCCCCTAACACCGTGTGCTGATTCCTAGACATAAAATCCACCCCTGCTACTACTCCTTTCCTAAACTAATGGACTTTTGTTTTGTTTTGTTTTGGTTTGTTTTGGTTTCTTTCTTTTTTCTTTTTTTTTTTTTTTTTGAGACAGGGTCTCACTCTGTCACCTAGACCGGGTGCAATGGCATGATCACGGCTCATTGCAGCCTCGACCTTTCCTGGCTCAAGTACTCCTCCTGCCTCAGCCTCCCAAATAGCTGAGACTATAGGCATGCACCACCACATCAGGTGATTTTTTTTCTCCCCCCCTCCTTTATTTTTTGAGGCAGAGTCTCGCTCTGTTGCCCAGGCTGGAGTGCAGCAGTGCGATCTCAGCTCACTGCAACCTCTGCCTCCTGGGTTCAAGTGATTCTTGTGCCTCAGCCTTTCGAGTAGCTGGGATTACAGGCACGAGCCACCATGCACAGCTAAATTTTTTGTATTTTTAGTAGAGATGGGGGTTTTGCCCTGTTGACCAGGCTGGTCTTGAACTCCTGACCTCAGGTAAACCACCCACCTCAGCCTACCAAAGTGCTGGGATTACAGGAATGAGCCCCTGCACCAGGCCACATTTTTTAAGCTATTATAAAATATACACTTAAGTTATTATTGACTATAGTCACCCTCTTGTGCTATGAAATACTAGGTCTTGTTTGTTCTACATATTTTTGTAACCATTAACTATTTCCTCTTGCCCCCAACCCAACTTATTTTTGGAAGCTTCATCCTACAATACATAAAAATGTACCATATCTAGTAATAAACACTCATACACACACACACACACACACACACAACACACGTATGTATATAGGTCAGTGGGTTGCAGTCGGGTTGTCACCTTAAGATCTGTAAACAAGGCTGTAAACAAGGGCCAGTGTGGTGGCTCATACCTGTAATCCCAGCACTTTGGGAGGCCATGGCGGGTGGATCACCTGAGGTTGAGAGTTCGAGACCAGCCTGACCAACATGGAGAAACCCCGTCTCTACTAAAAATGCAAAATTAGCCAGGCGTGGTGTCGCACGCCTGTAATCCCAGGTACTTGGGAGGCTGAGGCAGGAGAATCGATAGATGGAGGTGGAGGTTGCGGTGAGCCAAGATAGAGCCACTGCACTCCAGCCTCCAGACTGGGCCACAAGAGTGAAATTCCATCTCAACAACAACAACAACAAAAGATCTGTAAACATTTAATTAGACATGCATATTAATGTTTGGCTTTGTAGTGTTCTTCTCACATTTTGGGAGCATTTGGGAAACTCTGTCTCAGGTGCGGCTTTGAGGCGCTATGGGGTTCTTTGTTTTCTGCCAAAGCATTCTGGTGAAATATTTCTCAACATTAGCCTCCGTGTGCTCTTCCATATGCTTAACTCGATAGCTCAGGATGTCTGCACAAGTGCGTTCGCTCCTCCTCGGGGACTTTCCTCCTTCTTACGTCTGTGTGCCTGAGGCTAGAGTCTCCCTCCTGAGCTGCTCCCATCTGCATCAGCAGATCGCAGGGCCTATGGCACGGCTGTCTCCTGAGCTCCTCTTTCCTCATCACCCTGGTGAAAGCATTCATCTTTCTCTGATGTTAGATTCTTTGTTTTGGGAATCCCAGACCTCCCACTTTCTTAACGCACTCCCTCATTTTAGCGAAACAACATCATATAGGGA
>NC_044554.1:96123078-96128918 GCF_007565055.1 Rhinopithecus roxellana
AGAGCAGGAGGCGTACATCCAGCCTGGGATATTGTTCCTAATATCCATGGAGAGGAGAGGCTGATATTACTCCCAATATGGCAGGGGGTGTACATCCACTCTGTGATATCCTTCTTAATATTCCAAGGCTGAGAGGTTGATATTACTCCCAGTATTGCAGACACTGTACACCCCCGTGTGATACTCTTCCTGATATCCGGAAGGGGAGAAGATGGTATTAATCCCCATATCACAGGAGGTGAACACCCACTCTGTGACATCTTTCCTAGTATGCAGGGGGAGGGGGATAATATTATTCCAATATTGCAGAAGATGTGCACGCCTCCCCCATGATATTGTCCTTAATATTCCAAGGCACAGAAGACGATATTACTCCCAATATCGCAGAAAGTGTACACCCCCCAGTGATGTTGTTCCCATGATCCAGGAGGGAAGAGGATGATATCACTTTCAACCCCTGCACCTTGCAATGCTCTCAGCCTGCAACACCGACACCTAGCTCAACCTGACATTGGACCAGAGGTGCTGGCTTGGGGTGCTGATTGCTTCTCTTTTCTCCCTTGCCAGACTCAGTAGAGGAAGCTGAGACTGAGCAGCCACGGGAACAAGGTGGGTTTTGCAGGTGGCTCAGGCTTCCTCTGCTTATGAGCTGGGCCTTGGGGTAACGCCGGGGGAGGTGACAGAGCTGAGTACGGTGGGCATTGGATGCGGCTGTCACCCCTCTGTGGTGCGGGCTGGGGGCTTGGGGGACGTTGACTGAGGTGGGCCTGAACCTCTCGTCTACTCTGACACTGGAGGCTGTGGGGTCCCACACTTCTTCCAATGGACATGCTGGCCCCCGCCTGGTCCCCGACCGAGATGGGACATCCTTTCCACTGCTGGGGCCCACATGGGGCTGTGGGTTCCTTTCTCATGACCTGGAGAGGCTGCAGCTCACCCTGTGCTCTGCCTCAGAGATGGGAGGCCACACTGCCCTCAGCGGGTAGCAGAATTCAGAGCCTTAGGTTGCAGGGGCCTCAACTGAGGTCCCTGAAGGGTCTGCTCTTTCCTGAGGCGCTGATTCAGGGAGGCCCTCCCGTCTCCGCTCTGGGGCTCTGTCTCTTCCCCTCACACAGAGTCCGCATGTGAACAGCCTGGTGATGTGGACGCACCTAGGGCCCTTGGAAGTTCCCTGGGAATGGGATCCATCCCAGTACATTTGGGATGCAGGCACAAGGTCCCAGAGGAGGCCTGGGAAGCCAGTGGGGAAGGGAAGGCTGTAGTAGGTTTAGCCTCGGGGAGGGGGTGGTTCCACCCTCTGCCAAAGTCCCTGGAGCAAAGGCACGTGGCTCTCCAGCTGCCCCAGAGGCCAGGGTAGTGGCTGGGAGGGGCTGTGTGCCTCTGCCGGGTGGGGGAGATTTCTTAGCTAATCTAGTGAAGTCAAGTCAGACATTTGCCTCTAAATCATATTTATTAATTTTTCAATTCCAAGGCTTTACAGAGGAATAAGGAGGCAGTTTGTATTGAAAATAGTTTTTACACGTGAGATTGAAAAAGAGTCTGTTTAAATCTAGTTTTTTCCTTCCCTGTAATGCCTCTTTTCATCCCAGGTTTTCCAACAGGAAATGCGCTCATTTGCTCACCTCTGGGAGGGGGCTTTGGCTAGGAATCCACCAAAGACAGCAGGTGCCAGTGGACTGCTTGAGCAATCTGGCCTTTGTTAACCCTTTAGGAACTGTGGGCTTCAGGTTTTCAGACCATCCAAGGTGAAGGTGGCCACAGGGGCCTGGAAGCTTTCCCATCCTTCCTGCAGGGATGGTCCGTTTCCCTGCACGGAGCTTGGTACCTGGGTACAACACCTCTGTCCTGTGCTGTCGGTGGCTTTACCAATTTTGCATAGCAGCTTTTGAGCTGATCAATAGCTCTGATTGGCTGTTGAGGATTTCATGGATTCCTGTACCCCACCGGGGGGCCCAATATGCTGACAGAAGTTACATTTGTAGGTGTAGTGCTGCATATACATGGGTCCAGTTAGAAGGCTTTGATTCTTTCTAAAAGGAAAGGCATCTCTGAGGGATCACTGAACTGACATAGTCTCCTCAAACCATGCTGTCAGGTGGGCGACAAAGCAGGACAGGAGGGTGATTTCGTAGGAGAGTTGGGCCATGGGCCTGCGTGTTATCTCTGTCTCCATAGTGCTGGAGTTCCTACGTGCTCCAGGCCCCGGGTTTGCATTGCACATAATTCTCAAGGGCTCATGGCAAGCTGCACCAGGGACACAGGGGACGGGCATGCGGGGACCCTGCCCCCAGTGGACCAAGGACTCACTGCTGGACTCTAATCTGTCTAGGTATTTTTGTGACTTGCAGAAATACCGCCACCTTGCCTGGGCCTGGAGCCACCGGAGACCCTTCCGAAGGTGAGGAATGTTCTGGAACAATGCAAGGCCTGCCCAGGCTGCCCCCAGGAGCCAGCGTCCTGGGGTCTCTGTGCGGCATCCAGCAACGTGAGCTTGCAGGACCCTGAGGAGCCCTCCTTCTGCTTGGAAGCTGAAGACGACTGGGAGGGTCCAGAGGCCCTGAGCTTACGGCTGCTGTTCCTGAACACCTCCGGATACAAGGCCAGTTTCCGTGGCCTGTACAACGTGGCGCTGCCATGGCTGAGCGGCATGTTTTGCAGCTTTAGCGACGAGGAGGAGCTGACTGGGCACCTGGCACAGGCCCGAGGGGCGGCCAAGAAAGCTGGCCTCCCCATGGCCCTGGCCACGCTCTGCTTCCTCCTGGGGCGGCTGTGCTGCAGGAGGCTCGAGCTGTCCCAGGCCCGGGTGTACTTTGAGGAAACACTGGGGACCCTGGAGGGCAGCTTCGGGGACCTGTTCCAGGTGGCGGCTGTGTACGCCAACCTGACCAGCATTTACCGGAAGCAGAACCGGGAGAACTGTACACAGGTGGTTCCCAAAGCCATGGCCCTGCTCCTGGGAATGCCCGGCCACATCTGCAGCACCGAGGCAGACGGGGAGCTCCTGCAGTGGGCGGTGGGTGGTCAGAGCCTGCAGGTCGAGGCCCAGGCCTGCTTCCTGCTGGCCAGGCACCACGTGCACCTCAAGCAGCCCGAGGAGGCCCTGTCCTTCCTAGAGCAGCTGTTGCTTTTTGCACAGTCTGGGGATTTTCATTGACCTCCAGAAGAAAGAGGAGGCGCATGCCTGGCTGCAAGCAGGGAAGATCTACTACATCCTGCGGCAGAGCGAGCTGGTGGACCTGTCCATCCAGGTGAGTGGCAAGGGATGCAGGAGGACCCCTGTGCTGTTCACTCTCTGTCCATCCATCCATTCGTTCATCCTTCCATCTCTATTTACCTATTCATCCTTCCATCCATCCATCATCCATCCATCATTCATCCATCTTTTTATCATCCATCTATTCACCCGTCTATCCATCCATTCACCTGTCCATCCACCCATCCATTCATCCTTCCATCATCTATCTGTTTACCTGTTCATCCTTCCATCCATCCATTCATTATCCATTCATCCATCCATCCATTCTTTCATCATCTTCCCATACACCGGTGGGTCCTTCCATCCATCCATCCATCCATTCACCTGTTCATCTTTCCACCCATCCATCCATCCATCCTTTCATCCTTTTATCATCCATCCATTCACCTGTCCATCCATCCATTCACCTGTTCTTCCATCCACCCATCCTTCCATCTATCTTTCCATCATCCATCCAAATTTTCATCCTTCTATCCATCCATCCATCATTCATTCATCTGGTCACCTCTTCATCCATCCATTCACCTGTTTATCCATCCATCCATCCATCTTTCCATCATCCATCCATTCAGCTGTTCATCCTTCTATCCATCCAACCATCTTCCATCCATCCATGATCCATCCATTCACCTGTCCATCCATCCATCCATCCATTCATTCATCATCCATCCTTTTATCATCCATCCATTCACCCATCCATCCATCCCTCCATCCATTCTTCCATCCATTCACCTGTTCATTCTCCCATGCATCCATCATCCATTCATCCTTCCATCATTCATCCACTCACCTCCTCATCCTCCCATCCATCCATCATCCATCCATCATTCATCCGTTCTTTTATCATCCATCCATTCAGCCACCATCCATCCACCTGTTCGTCCATCCATCCACTCATTCATCCGTCCACCCACTTATCCATCCATCTATCATCCATCCATCTGTCCATTCATCCATCCATTCACCCATTCCTCCTTCCATCCTTCCATCATTCATACATCCATTTATCCATTCATCCATATATCAATCCCTCCATCCATCATTCATCCATCCGCCCACCAATCTACCTATTAATCCATCCCTCCATTCATCTATCTGTCCATTTGTTTATCCATACATTGGTCTGTCTACCACTTATCCATCCATATGTACATACATCATCTACCCTCCACCCATCCATACATTATCTACCCACCCATAGATACATACAGACATACACACATCATTCCAACCACCCACCCACCCACCCATCCATCCACTCATCTGTCCATCCATCCATCTGTCCATCCATCCAGTCAAGCATTCATCTATCCACACACCCATCCATCCATCCATCCACTCATTCCTAAGCCACTGCTGAGCACCTGTTGTGTGCCTTTTCCCTCCCTCCAACTGGTTCCCTCACGTCCTCCCCCAGTGGCCAGCATCTTCTCCCTGAGGGCAGAGGCGTGGCCCCTCACAGTGCCTAGCACCTGCTGGTATACAGCTCATGCTCAAAGAATGCGACCACTCAGTTAACACACAGAAGAACATGATCCAAGCGACACGTGGCACATCTCCTTACAAAATGAATGTATCATAGCAGCTGTTTTCAGAGGCTTTCCCAAACACAGTGTGATCTGGAACAAATTGTGAAACCCACGAGCCTGGTGAAGCTTTCATTATTGAGCACCTGCTGTATACCTCCTTGAGCTGAGGAGAAGGATCAAGAGCTCATGGCCAAGAGGGGACCAGGCCCACCCACAAACACTGTTGATGTGCAGCCCTGAGCTGCGGCAGGGATGTGGCAACGCAGAAAGGAACCAGGGGATGGGCTGCCAGCAATCTGGGGGCCACGGAGACTGTTTGAGTGTGGGGGGTGGGCTAGGGCTAGCCCTGGTGGTAGGATTCACAGGTGTCGGGCTCCTGGGCTGCAGCTGCTCAGTCACCTCCTGGTACTCAAGTGCATCAGTTCATTGTCCTCATGCCAGTGGTGGGGCAGCCCTAATGCACAGGTCTGAAAAATGCTCAGGTGTACCTGCAGTGTGTGAGAGGAAGGAGGCTGGCGAAGGTGGGTGTGGCCACCTCACCAGGTGTGGGTCTTGAGGGAACTTCTTCTCCTTTCAGGTGGCACAGAATGTGGTCCTGTACACAGGCGACTTCAACCTGGGGCTGGAGCCGTTTGAGGCAGCTGGAGACATCTTCAACGAGGCCTGGGAGCGGGAGAAAGCCATGTCCTTCTACCGGGTGAGCTGGCCTGTGCGCTGATGTGGGTGGGCCTCAGGGGGGCACCTGGAGGGCAGAGGCCTCCCACCTGGAGGCAAGGCCACCCATGCACATGCTTCGTTTCCTAGTGGTCTCACCGGGAATGATATTGACTGTGCCCCTGCCCGGGAGAAACGCCTGGCCGTGGACTGTCTGGCTCTACACTGCCTTAGTTGCTCTCGGGCATGATATTGACTGTGCCCTGCCCGGGAAGAGGGGATGCTGGGTTGGACATGAAGTGGCGAGCTACACTTGCACCTGGCTGATCTTAAGCACCGGTGGAGTCTGTCCCCATCTTCCAGATGAGGAAGCTGAGCTCATAGAGGCACCGGGAAAACAC
>NC_044554.1:96129018-96179239 GCF_007565055.1 Rhinopithecus roxellana
AAAAATTAGCTGGGCATGGTGGCGGTACCCGTAACCCCAGCTACTCAGGAGGCTGAGGCAGGAGCATCACTTGAACCCAGTAGGCAGAGGTCGCAAGTGAGCCAAGATCATGCCACTGCACTCCAGCCTGGGAGACAGAGTGTAACTCCATCTCCACAAACAAAAACAAAACAAAACAAAACAAAACAAAACAAAACTACCATGGTTACCTAAAATAGGGCATGTGTTGGGAAGGGAGTAGACAGAGCCAGAGTGGACAGACAGAAGACATCTGATCAAGAAAGATTCAGGCCGGGCGTGGTGGCTCATGCCTGTAATCCCAACACTTTGGGAGGCCAAGATGGGTGGATCACCTGAGGTCAGGAGTTCAAGACTACCCTGGCCAACATGGCGAAATCCCGTCTCTATTAAAATACAAAAAAATTAGCCAGGCATGGTAGTGCGTGCCTGCAATCCCAACTACTCAGGAGGATGAGGCGTAAGAGTCGCTTGAACCCAGGAAGCAGGGGTTGCAGTGAGCTGAGATCACGCCATTGCATTCCCGCGTGGGTCACAGAGTGAGACCCTGTCTTAAAAAACAAACAAAACCACGCAAGGTAGAGATGTGGTCAGGGATTCGGAAGGAATGCATGAAGTCCAGCCAGCACCCACTCCAGTTGTGTCCTTCCTTCCTCCTGGACTCCCCCTTGCCCCTGCACTCCCAACCATGGCCCCTGTGTGGGCCTCTGGTCCTCTCACCCTCTACTTTTGCTGGAGAACACACAGGACTCACATCTTTTCCTCCCACAGGACAGAAACTCCTTTCGCGCTTCCTATCGGGCCTTGCCTACAGCAGGTACACGCTGTAGGGTTTCTGCGTGAACACAGCGTACCAATTTGCACCTGCCACAGGACAGCGGCTTATTCCCTACAGACACCTTTCTCTTTCCAGCCGCTAGGCATTTGCTCCTCCAGCTCAGAGGCATGGGGCTGCAATGAGCATTTGGGCTGCCCTAGAGGCAGGAGGCAGGAAGCTCTCTGGATAGTTCAGGAAAGAGATGAGGGAAAAGGAAAAAGGCATAGGAAAAAGATTTGGGAGCTGGGGTTGAGCCAGCCCCTTTCTCTGGGCAGCAGCAGACTATGGCTGTCCTAAATGGGCATGGGCAAGGCTCTGGAGCTCACCCCTTACCCTCTCCACCCATACCCCTCCCCTGATCCATCTGTGCCCACCCACTCCTGTTCCCTGCTTGCTCATCTTGCTTTATCCCCAGCACCTCCTGACATTTTCTCTTGTCACCCATCACCCCATTCTTGGCTCAGATGGTGCCGCCTCCTCTAGGAAGCCTTACTGGCTTACAGCTCTGTGGTCCTAGAGCATTTTGGCTGCCCCTCCCCAGAGGCCGACACCTAAATGACAGGTGAGGTCCTAGGCTTAGTTCTGTGAGAGCAGTGACAGCATCTCCACTTTCCAGAATCAGTATGCGATTATGTTTGTGTGTAAAAAGTTTTCTATTCCTGGGCTTTTCTGGCTCTGCCCTCACAAACTGGTGCTGGCCAGTGGCTCCAGGGCCTTCCCAGTTAATGCTTAATGGCTGGGTACAGTGGCTCACGCTTGTATCCAGCACTTCAGGAAGTCCAGCACTTTGAGAAGGCTCCTCAGGAGGCTGAGGCAGGAAAATTGCTTGAACCTGGGAGGCGGAGGTTGCAGTGAGCCGAGATTGCGCCATTGCGCTCCAGGTTGGACGACACAGCGAAACTCCGTCTCAAAAAACAATAATAATAAATAAAATAGGCCGGGCGCGGTGGCTCAAGCCTGTAATCCCAGCACTTTGGGAGGCCGAGATGGGCGGATCACGAGGTCAGGAGATCGAGACCATCCTGGCTAACACTGTGAAACCCCGTCTCTACTAAAAAATACAAAAAAAAAAAACTAGCCGGGCGAGGTGGCGGGCGCCTGTAGTCCCAGCTACTCGGGAGGCTGAGGCAGGAGAATGGCGTAAACCCGGGAGGCGGAGCTTGCAGTGAGCTGAGATCCGGCCACTGCACTCCAGCCCCGGCGACAGAGCGAGACTCCGTCTCAAAAAAAATAAAATAAAATAAAATAAAATAAATAAAATAAAAAATAAAATAAAATAAATAAAAGACTTTAGTGTTCACTGTGGCTCATTTGCAAGATTTCCTGCAGGTAGGAACACGAACGATCCAGTGCAGGTCAAAACAAACCAGAGACGTGCATTTAGCAGAACCAGGTATTCAGCAGATCCGGCCCAGGAGGGCAGCAGGAGGTTTTGATGGGCACATGCTTATTGCATACTTGTCTGTGTAGTTTTTTCCAATCCAATGGGCTTTCTAGACTGGAATGTAAAGATAACAGCATTTCATGGGCAAAAAGGAGGGTGTTGCTCGGCCAGGCACGGTGGCTCACACCTGTAATCCCAGCACTTTGGGGAGGCCGAGGCAGGTGGATCACCTGGGATCAGGAGTTTGAGACCAGCCTGGGCAACATGGCCAAACCCCGTCTCTACTAAAAATACAAAAATTAGCCAGGCATGGTGGCTCATACCTGTGATCCTAGCACTTCGGGAGGCCAAGGTGGGAGGATTGCTTGAGGCCAGGAGTTCAAGACCAGCCTGGGCAAGACAGTCTCTACTAAACATAGAGTAAAATAAATTAGCCAGGTGTGGTGGTGCATGCCTGTAGTCCCAGCTATTCGGGAGGCTGAGGCAGGAGGATCCCTTGAGCCCAGCAGTTTGAGGCTGCAGTGAGTTCCAGCTTGGGCAATAGAGTCCCTGTCTCCAAAATAAACAAATAATAAAGAGGTGGCTCCATAATAATACTAATAAAAAAATAGAGGGGACTCTGGGAGTAGGTTCAGGTTCCAGCGGGGTCGGGGTGAGCCAGACAGATGGTGCACACTGGGATCCCACCTAGATCCGGGGTCACACAGCGGTCTGTGCACAGTAATCTCTCTGCCCCTCACACCTGAGTCAGCCTCCAGGCCTGTCCTAGGTAGGTCAGCTACGGGACCGAGTGCCTCAGTCCCACTGTGGACAAGGTCATCACTCACAGCTGCTGGGTTCTCCACCTCCCTGTGGCGGAGAGCACCCATCCAGGAGGCAGGCCCCACCTTGAGTGGTGAATCCTGATTGGTCCATGATGGTCTCATTCCCTGTGCCTGTGATAGGCTGAGGCATGTTCATGTGACCCAGTTCTGACCAATGAGATGAGGAAGTCTGTGCAGGGATTGGGGTTACCCCTGGAAAGGTTTTCTCAGGGACACCCTAGAGGCAACAGCTCCTTCCTTCACCGAGTTTCCTCTTGACTGCCCAGGACGCCCGGAGCCACTCCAGCCATTACAGTGGGGCTATGCTTCTGTGCCATGGTTAGTAGCCAAGCAGAAATTGATGACCTCATCAAGCCTTTAAGTTACTCAAGCCTGGAGCAGCCCAACCGATAAACTCTGATCACACAAAGTTCAAACTTCTTATTGGTTATGTCCCGGCTTTTTGTTGTTTGTAGCTCAAAGCATCCTTGCTGGCCGGGCGCAGTGGTTCATGCCTGTAATCTCAGCACTCTGGGAGGCCAAGGCGGGAGGATCACCTGAGGTCAGAGTTCGAGACCGGCCTGAGCAACATGGTGAGACCCCCGTCTCCACTAAAAAATACAAAATTAGCTGGGCGTGGTGGCGGGTGCCCGTTATCCTAGCTCCTCCGGAGGCTGAGGCAGGAGAATTGCTTGAACCAGGGAGGTGGAGGTTGCAGTGAGCCAAGATTGCACCACTACACTCCAGCCTGGGTGACAAAGTGGGACTCCATCTCAAGCAAACAAACAAAAGCCACAAAGCATCCTTGTTGATAGCCCCTGGTTACATTTCATCTTCTTTTTTTTATTGTTTTTCAGAGACAGGTTCTCTGTCGCTCAGGCTGGAGTGCAGTGGCGCTATCATAGCTCACTGCAGCCTCAAATTCCCAGGCTCAAGTGATCCTCCCACTCAAACCTCCTGCGACAGGTGTGCACCACCATGCCTGGCTATTTTTTTTTTTTTTTTGAGACGGAGTCTCGCTCTGTCGCCCAGGCTGGAGTGCAGTGGCCGGATCTCAGCTCACTGCAAGCTCCGCCTCCTGGGTTTACGCCATTCTCCTGCCTCAACCTCCCGAGTAGCTGGGACTACAGGCGCCCGCCACCTCGCCCGGCTAGTTTTTTGTATTTTTTAGTAGAGACGGGGTTTCACCGTGTTAACCAGGATGGTCTCGATCTCCTGACGTCGTGATCCGCCCGTCTCGGCCTCCCAAAGTGCTGGGATTACAGGCTTGAGCCACCGCGCCCGGCCTCCTGGCTATTTTTTAAAAATTTATTAAAAAAATTTTTTTTTTATGGAGATGGGGTCTTGCTTTGTTGCCCAGGCTGGTCTCAATCTCCTAACTTCAAGGGATCCTCCCACCTCAGCCTCCCAAAGTGCTGGGATTATAGGCATGAGCCACTGAGCCTGGCCTCATCATTTTGAGTTAAGCCCATCCTACCAGAAGAAGAGTGAGCCCAATGTGCCCTCAGGGAAGCTGAAATGGAATCTAGAAGGATGCAAGGGGAAGAAAAGGGTAAGGCAAAAAGTAATACTCTAGGCAGAAAGAACAAAGGCCTGAAGGCTGGAGGCACCCTAGCGTGTGGCTGGAAGCTTCGAGGTGAGGCTGGAGAAACAGGTAAGGTGGGCCACAGAGGGCCCTCAGCTAGGTCACAGAGCCTCAGGGTTACCACAGAGGACAAGGGACACTCAGCGGACAGACTTGACTTCACCTACCCAGGGTCTTGCCTTCTGGTTTTATGCTGAGAATAAATAAGCTCGTTCCTCACCTAGTCCAGCCACACCCAGATGCTTCTCCAAAGGTCCTGGATGGAGGCTTGGTTCAGCAGACCTGGGACAGGGTCGCTGGGCTCTGCTTCTACCAGTTGTGATTCTGCCTTCTACAACGTCATCTCTTCCAGCCCCCAGGGCACTCCTATGAGACTCTGGCAAATACTTGGACTGAAATCTGGGTCACTCTGATGGTCAGAAATCCATCAAACAGACATTTACTAAGTGCCTACAAAGCAGGGTGCTAAGCACAGCGGGGACGGGACCTGGTTCAAATCCCAATTCTGTTTCTTTCCAGCCGTGCGGCCTTGCTGTTGTACTTCTCCAAAGCTAGTGTCTTCGCCACTCTGCAAAATATGGCAAAGTCAACGGTAGCTCTCATCATCACTGGTAGGTACTGTGGTGATGGTGGTGGTGGGGAGGGGTGGATCAAATCACGCACAAAAAACCTGAAGGTTTATAACCTAGGTAAGAGAAAAAGACAAGCCAATAACACGTTGTTAGGGGCAAAAGTTGAAAAATACGTAAGGTGCCTGGAAGGAAGTATCTGAGATAGGCTCTAAGATTCTAACGAAGTAGAATGTCTAAGCAGGTCGTGGTGGCTCTCGCCTGTAATCCCAGCACTTTGGGAGGCTGAGGTGGGCGGATCACAAGGTCAGGAGATCGAGACCATCCTGGTTAACACTGGGAAACCCCATCTCTACTAAAAATACAAAAAATTAGCCAGGCACCTGTAGTCTCAGCTACTAGGGAGGCTGAGGCAGGAGAATGGCGTGAACCCGGGAGGCGGAGCTTGCAGTGAGCAGAGATTGTACCACTGCACTCCAGCCTGGGCGACAGAGTGAGACTCCATCTCAAAAAAAAAAAAAGAAAAGAAAAGAAAAGAAAGAAAAGAAAAGAAAAAAATAAAGAAAAGGCCCACCAAGGCCAAGTAGGCGGGAATATAGAAAGGCCAGCATTTCAGTTCTGTGCTCCTAAGCCTTTCAGAACAGTGTGCTGCAGACAGAAGGGCTGGACATAACCATTCAATGGGGGCATCTCTTGCAACCTGCAATAGGAAAAACTCGGAGCTTACGCAGAAAGGTGCAGGTTTGCACATTTAAATCCCGGGTCTATCACTTCTTATGTGACCTTGAGCAAGTCACTTAATCTTTTGTGTTCCTGGTTTGCAAAGCAGGTTTAATACCCAATACACAGAACACACCTGGGGGTCCTGGGGTCTAGATCCCCTCTTCTGACTAGTTCATTCCAAGTGTGAGCCACTGGCCCTTACGGCTTTTCCCCTTCAAAAGCCCTAAGGACCAAAGGCTCATGCCTGTAAGTTCATGCCTGTAACCTCTGAGAGGCTGAGGTGGGAGGATCATGTGAGGCCAGGAGTTCAAGGCCAGCCTGGGCAACACAGTGCGACTCCCATCGCTACAAGAAATTTAAAAATTAGCTGAGTGTGGTGGTGCGTACCCGCAGTCCCAGTTGCTTGGGAGGTCGAGGTTAGAGAATTGCTTGAGCCTAGGAGTTCGAGGCTGCAGTGAGCTATGATGGTGCCACTGTACTTCAGCCTGGGCAATAGAGTGAGACCTCATCTCTTAAAAAGAAACAAAAAGCTCTAAGATCTAGTGCCACCTCCTGCAGGTAGGCACCCAGCCTTCTAGGTACCCTGCTAGACCAGCCCTTCCCTGACTCCCCCCTGCTGTAGAGTGATGGCCTCTTTCTTTCTCTTCCACCAGGCTCTAGAGCTTGGCAGAGGAAGGGGTAAGCCATCTTTGTACCCCTTGGACCCGGCCACACCCCCACACAGAGTGAATGTTTCCTAATGCCATTCCCTTTCCATAACTCCACTCCACGAGAGGGAAGAAGTGACTTAAGTCTGCTAAGGGGTGGAGGGAAAGGTTCAGGAAGGTTTCAGGGTGCTGTCATTAGCTCTTGAGGATTGAATAGAATTACTAGGGGTGGGTGGGGAGAATATTCCAGGCAGATGGGAGAGGTAAGATACAAAGCCACAGAGGTGTGTAGAGAACAATAAGGCAAATTGTGTATTTGCTGGGGGAGGGCCAAAGATGAGGATTCAAGGCCAGGAGCAGTAATCCTAGGATTTTGGGAGGTCGAGGTGGGAGGATCGCTTGAGCCCAGGAGTTGGAGGCTGCATTGGGCTATGATGGCGCCACTGTACTCCAGCCTGTACAACAGAGCAAGACTGTCTCTAAAAGAGAAAAATGAAAAATAAAAAAATAAAGATGAGGTTTCAGGATCTAGATCCCAAAGGGCCTCGAATGCCATGTCAATGATTTGATGCTATAGAATGTGACTGACAAAATTGTAAATGGGCTGGGCGCAGTGGCTCACGCCTGTAACCCCAGCACTTTGGGAGGTCGAGGTGAGTGGATCACCTGAGGTCGGGAGTTTGAGACCAGCCTGACCAACATGGAGAAGCCCCGTCTCTACACAAAATTAGACAGGCGTGGTGGCACGTGCCTGTAATCCCAGCTACTCGGGAGGCTGAGGCAGGAGAATCGCTTGAACTTGGGAGGTGGAAGCTGCAGTGAGCTGAGATCATGCCATCGCTCTCCAGCCCGGACAACAGCAAAACTGTCTCAAAAAAGAAAAAAAAAACAAAACAGTAAACAGGTGGCACAGGGACCCTCAGGGCATGCTATGCTAGTCTGGGCTAAACTTAGGTTTTGGAGAGGGAGGTGACAGAGCTATGGGTCAACACCCGGGGGCAGGTATTGCAGGAAGATTCTAGGGGCTTCTACCTGGATGGCTGATTACTGAAAACAGCTTCAATGCTATATATCCCTACTCTACGACCCATTCACACTTGCTAAAAAGCCATTTCCCACAATCATCCCACGTCATCCACACAGTTCTGCATCCACGAGTGGGCCAAGTAGTGCTATCTCTATTTTACAGACGGACAAAGTGTGAGCCAGAGGAGAGAGACTTCGCCTCAGCCATGCAGGCAGGGAGCTCTGGTCATGATCCAGAGCCACTATCTGGGCTCAGAGTGCTTGGGGTGGCTGGTCCTCAGGCATTTGACAAATGTTCCAGCACCTTTTGAGGCCAGACCAAGGAAACACAGAGATGGCCTTTGGCCTCTGAGTCATCTTGAAACTGGACTAGTCAGCTGGGTCACCTGGGCCTGGGACAGGACAGGCTGCTTTCTGCGGGAGGGAGGAAGGAGGATCCACTGAGAGGCAGGTTTTCTTGTGTTCAGAGGGCAGCAGAGGGGCTTGCCCCCAGAGACATGCCTATCCGTGAGTCCCCAAAGGGAACCCTGGGTTGGGGGTTGGAAGAAGTCCAGTCCCTCCACCAAGGGGAAGGGGCTGAGGGATCCCGCCCTTTGCTGCCTTTCTAAGCCCCCAAATGCCCCCTCCTTCCAGCACCCAGGCCCAGTGAACAGCCGCAGCCTGAGTCATCATCCTCATTTGAATGGTGGCCGAGAAATCAGCCAGGGGGCTGCCCAGGGCTGAGGGCCAAGGCTTGGAAAAACAAGGCTGTTCTGTTACCTCCAAGCCTTGGAACATCAAGCCCGGCTAGGGAGTGGGGGGCAGAGGGCAGGCAGAAGCAGGATCTGAAAGTGTCAACAGCCAGAGGGGTCTTTTGTGTGAGGGGTGGGGGCGCGGTTCAGAATCCGAGCTGTTGGCTTTTGTTTTCAAATGACCTGTTTAATCATTACCCTTTGCAATCAACGGGGAGCACAGGCTCCGTGGCAGAGTCTAGGCGAGGATTTCAAATCTCCATACCCTACTGAGCAGCCGGAGAAGAAAGTAAACAAGATACCACCGGCAGATCTGGCTCCATCTCGCAAACAATAGCCGGACTGAGCACCCGGCTCAGACACACACATCAAAGTGAGATTTCCAAGCAAGAACTTTCACAGGCAGATAACAGGCTCGGATGGAATTATTTCCCTGTGTCCCTTGAGCTCAGTGCCAAAGGGGGCAGCCTAAGGGGGCTGTCATTTTCACGCTAACCTTGACCTGTAATGTATTCATTCATTTTGCAGTGAGGGAGAGCCACCACCGCCCCAAACCGCGAAAAACCAACCAGTAACAACTTTATCATTCCTTTTTAACAGTCACAATGGTGGGCAAACGAGACTTAAGTTACAGCAGCTAGCTGGTACTCACACTCCCCTGGGCTCAGGCTCCTTCAACAACAACAAAATCCTAATGCAAGCACCCACCGGAGCTCACAAAGTCAAACCTTTACCTGGCATAGGGAAAATCCGAGTGAGAGAGAGACAGTGAGAGAGTGTGTGTGTCTGTCACTGTGTGTGTTTCCCTCTTTTACCTTCCAAGGCCTTCAACTATTTTTCCCCCTGCAGCATCCAAGCCCAGCCTCAAGGCAGATGCATAAACACGCCTGCTCCTCCCCTTCCACGGTTGGGCAAAACATCCCCCACCCCTTTTCCAGGACCCCAAGGAGAAAGAATCACGTCCTCTGCAGCCCCTCCCTGGCCCTCGCCCAGCCCCCCTTCCCCCCAATTACAGGCCGTCGGCGAACAAGCCTCGAAGGCACCTTGAGATAAACACCCACTAATGATTTTATGATTTTCTGCTCTGGGTAACCGCGCTCAGCGGAATCCCTCCCCCCGCCGTGGCGACGGGGGCCGGCCCAACTGAGGGATGAGGGGGATGGGGGCGTTAGTTTGTTTTTTCCACGGCCGCGTCCTCACACCTGTTTTTCATTCATTCATTCGTTCGTTCCTTCATCCATTCACGGATCCGTCACTGCAGCCGCCCCAGCCCCTCGGATTTCGGAGAGGGGGCTGCGATGGGGGAGGGGGTGGGAGATAGGGGTGTACGACAGAGGTGGGGGGTGGCGCACCGGGGGGTGGAGGGCTGCGGGGGGTCCGGGAGCCAGGACCCTGCGGCTCGGGCTTTGTCAGACGCTGGCGAAGCGGCGGCGGGGGCGGGGCGGGGGCGCTCCCGGGGCCCGAAGTTGTTTTCCGAGGCGCGGCGGCGAGGACAGCGGCCCGGGGTGCGCCCCCTTTGTCTGTCCCCGGCCGGCGCCGCGTCCTCGCGCGCTCACCTGGTCTTGGAGGACAGGAAGGCAAGTTTGATCAGGCCGTAGGTGAACAGCGGGATACTCTCCTTGGCGACGCTGGCAACTTGCAGCCGGTGCTCCAGGATGTGGAGTTCCATCGTCCGCCCGCGCCCCGTCCGCGGCGGCTCATCCGCGGGGGGACGAGCCGCGGCCCCCGCCCCCTCCGCGCCCTGCCGGCACCGACAGCCGGCCCGGGGACCCGGGAGCTCGGCGCCGGGCGCGGGGGGCGGCGGCGGCCAGGCCGGGCGGGACAAAAGGGAGGAGGCCAGCCAAGTTGCGAGGGGGAGCCGCGGGGCGAGGGAGGCAGCGCCGGCGGAGCAGCAACCGAGGGGCCGAGCGGCGGAGCAGCGGCGCCCGGCGCGGGGAGCAGCTGGTGTTCGCTGTAACAAACAACTTGCCACTCAAACGCCGGTCCCCGCTGCGCATGCACGGCCCGCGCGCGGCCTGCCGGGACTCGTAGTCCGTCTGGGGGCTCCCCCGGTGCTGCTGCTGCTGCTGTTGCTGCCGCGGGGGCTGGGCGGTCGAACTACCGGCAGCCCGGTGCACGGGAAATGCAAGAGCGCGGGCACCCTCAGGGCCACGGGGAAGGCCGAGGGGAGGCACTGGGTGGGTGGAGCCACCCCGAGCCTAAGTGCGCCCTCTGGCACCCACTCAGGCTCGGTACTAGGCGCTTGGAGTGTAAAGCAAGCAATGCAGACTACTCCGGTGCTGGAGAAGGCCCGAGTCTGGGAGCGCCAAGATGTAGGGCAATCGGTCATGAGAGTGCAGAGAAGCCAAACCGAAAAGCTTGCTGGGGACACGGTGGGAGGGGATTGACAGGTCAAAGAGGGTGACCTGGAGGAGGGGACATTCAAGCTGGGTTTTGAAGGATGAATGGGAGTTCGTAGCAAGGGAGTGAGGACGCGCGGATGGAGGACAGAGGCCTTCCGGGTTGCAATACAGCGTGTCCAAGGGCACAGAAGCGTGAAAGTCCCCACGGTGCTGTGTTTGGTTTTGTTGCAGCGGAAAACGTGAGGGAGGAGAGAAAAGAGATAAGGCAGGCACAGTCACTAGGAGTCAGGTCGGGAAGGTCATGTGTGCAGAGCTAATGAGGTGGCCATTTATCCCGCGGGAGAGGGGGTGATGGGGACTGCGAAGGCTGAATTCGGAGAAAATGTAAAATGCGTCTGAGGCACTTTCAACCCCAGGGCCCATGCGCCCGGACCAGAGGTTCCTCCTTCATGGCTGTCTGGTTTTGAAATGTTCTGGGTTAGGGCCGGGCGCGGTGGCTCAAGCCTGTAATCCCAGCACTTTGGGAGGCCGAGACGGGCGGATCACAAGGTCAGGAGATCGAGACCATCCTGGCTAACACGGTGAAACCCCGTCTTTACTAAAAATACAAAAAACTAGCCGGGCGAGGTGGCGGCGCCTGTAGTCCCAGCTACTAGGGAGGCTGAGCCAGGAGAATGGCGTGAACCCGGGAGGCGGAGCTTGCAGTGAGCTGAGATCTGGCCACTGCACTCCAGCCTGGGTGACAGAGTGAGACTCCGTCTCAAAAAAAAAAAAAAAAAAGAAATGTTCTGGGTTAAAGTGACTGGTGCTTCGACCTTTGGCAGAGTAATCTGCGGACGTGATGGGTGAGATCTATCTGCCAGGGCAGGCTGAGAACTCTCTTTTAGGGGAAAATTGCAGCTGTGCTCCCTCACCTTCCTTCAGCCCTCCTCTGTTAGGTAGGAACATACTAGGTTTTGTCATTTCCACAAAAGGGTGAAAAACCTGGAATCTGTGGTAGATAGATCTTAAAGCATGCATATCACCCTCCCACTTCATTTTCTGTTACTTTCTTTCTTTTATTTACTTACTTTTTAGAGACAGAGTCTTGCTCTGTTACTCAGGATGCAATGCAGGGGCGCAATTATAGCTCACTACAGTCTCGAACCCCTGGGCTTAAGCGATCCTCCCACCCCAGCTTCCCGAGTAGTTGGGACTACAGTTGCACAGCACCATGCCTAGTTAATTTTTTTTTCACTTCCACCCCCCCAACCACCCCCAGACAGAGTCTTGCTCTGTTGCCCAGGCTGGAGTGCAATGGCACGACCTCGGCTTGTTGCAACCTCCACCTCCTGGGTTCAGAGATTCTCGTGCCTCGGCCTCCCAACTAGCTGGGATTACAGGCGTGGGCCACCACGGCCGGCTAATATTTGTATTTTTAGTAGAGACCAGGTTTCACCATGTTGCCTAGGCTGGTCTTGAACTCCTGCCCTCAGGTGATCCACCCACCTTGGCCTCCCAAACTGCTGGGATTACAGACGTGAGCCACTGTGCCTGGCTTTTTTCTCAAACTCCCAGTCTCAAGTGATCCTCCAGCCTCAGAATTTTTTTTTTAAGCTTATCTGTCTCTTCCCTATACAATCTCAACTCCAAGAAGGCAGTGATTTTTGTCTGCTCTCAGCTGTGTTCCCATTGTCAGCAATAGTGACTGGCCTATGAGAGACACTAGTTCAATATTTGTGGAATGCATCAATGCACCTATCTATGCCTTTAGAATCTAGAGATCTAGAAAGCCCAAACAGAAATGTATTCAGGGGCCAGATTACACAGATGTGTGAAGCAGTTGGCTATCAGATAGTTGGAAATGTGACTGGGTGCGATGGTTCACGCCTGTAATCCCAGCACTTTGGGAGGCCAAGGAGGGTAGATCATTTGAGGTCAGGAGTTCGAGACCAGCCTGACCAACATGGTGAAACCTCATATTTACCAAAAACACAAAAAAATTAGCCAGGCATGGTGGTGCATTCTCCTGAGGCAGAAGAATCGCTTGAACCCAGGAGGTGGAGGTTGCAGTAAGCTGAGATCGCACCACTGCACTCCAGCCTGGGTGATAGAGTGAGCCTCCATCTCAAAAAAAAAAAAAAAAAAAAAAAAAGGCTGGATATGGTACAGATGAAGTGAAGCCTGCCTGAAGGCATAAAATTCAATTTCTAAAAAAAAAAAAAAAAAAAAAACTGGCAGGGCACGGTGGCTCACTCCTATAATTCCAGCACTTTGGGAAGCCAAGGCGGGCAAATCACAAGGTCAGGAGTTCGAGATCAGCCTGGCCAGCATGGTGAAACCCCGTCTCTACTGAAAATACAAAAATTAGCTGGGCATGGCAGCATGCATGTGTAATCCCAGCTACTTGGGAGGCTGAGATAGGAGAGTTGCTTGAACCTGGGAGGCGGAGGTTGCAGTGAGCTGAGATTGTGCTACTGCGCTCCAGTCTGGGTGACGGAACGAGACTCTGTCTCAAAAAAAAAAAAAACAAAAAAACACACACACACACACACACATACACAAACAAAACAAAAAGCAGGTGAAACAAAACAAGGCTAAAGGCAAGATTTGGCTTGTTTTCTGACTTCTGCTCTGGATGGCCTAAGGTAACATTTTTCTTTTTTTTTTCTTTTTTTTATTTATTTTTATTATACTTTAAGTTCTAGGGTACATGTGCATAACGTGCAGGTTTGTTACATATGTATATTTGTGCCATGTTGGTGTGCTGCACCCATCAACTCGTCAGCACCCATCAATTCATCATTTATATCATGTATAACTCCCCGATGCAATCCCTCCCCCCTCCCCCCTCCCCATGATAGGCCCCAGTGTGTGATGTTCCCCTTCCCGAGTCCAAGTGATCTCATTGTTCAGTTCCCACCTATGAGTGAGAACGTGCGGTGTTTGGTTTTCTCTTCTTGTGATAGTTTGCTAAGAATGATGGTTTCCAGCTGCATCCATGTCCCTACAAAGGACGCAAACTCATCCTTTTTATGGCTGCATAGTATTCCATGGTGTATATGTGCCACATTTTCTTAATCCAGTCTGTCACAGATGGACATTTGGGTTGATTCCAAGTCTTTGCTATTGTGAATAGTGCTGCAATAAACATACGTGTGCATGTGTCTTTGTAGTAGAATAATTTATAATCCTTTGGGTATATACCCAGTAGTGGGATGGCTGGGTCATATGGTACATCTAGTTCTAGATCCTTGAGGAATTGCCATACTGTTTTCCATAATGGTTGAACTAGTTTACAATCCCACCAACAGTGTAAAAGTGTTCCTATTTCTCCACATCCTCTCCAACACCTGTTGTTTCCTGATTTTTTAATGATTGCCATTCTAACTGGTGTGAGATGGTATCTCATTGTGGTTTTGATTTGCATTTCTCTGATGGCGAGTGATGATGAGCATTTTTTCATGTGTCTGTTGGCCGTATGAATGTCTTCTTTTGAGAAATGTCTGTTCATATCCTTTCCCCACTTTTTGATGGGGTTGTTTGTTTTTTTCTTGTATATCTGTTTGAGTTCTTTGTAGATTCTGGATATTAGCCCTTTGTCAGATGAGTAGATTGCAAAAATTTTCTCCCATTCTGTAGGTTGCCTGTTCACTCTGATGGTAGTTTCTTTTGCTGTGCAGAAGCTCTTTAGTTTAATTAGATCCCATTTGTCAATTTTGGCTTTTGCTGCCGTTGCTTTTGGTGTTTTAGACATGAAGTCCTTGCCCATGCCTATGTCCTGAATGGTACTACCTAGATTTTCTTCTAGGGTTTTTATGGTATTAGGTCTAACATTTAAGTCTCGAATCCATCTTGAATTAATCTTCGTATAAGGAGTAAGGAAAGGATCCAGTTTCAGCTATCTACTTATGGCTAGCCAATTTTCCCAGCACCATTTATTAAATAGGGAATCCTTTCCCCATTTCTTGTTTCTCTCAGGTTTGTCAAAGATCAGATGGCTGTAGCTGTGTGGTATTATTTCTGAGGACTCTGTTCTGTTCCATTGGTCTATATCTCTGTTTTGGTACCAGTACCATGCTGTTTTGGTTACTGTAGCCTTGTAGTATAGTTTGAAGTCAGGTAGCGTGACGCCTCCAGCTTTGTCCTTTTGACTTAGGATTGCCTTGGCAATGCGGGCTCTTTTTTGGTTCCGTATGAACTTTAAAGCAGTTTTTTCCAATTCTGTGAAGAAACTCATTGGTAGCTTGATGGGGATGGCATTGAATCTATAAATAACCTTGGGCAGTATGGCCATTTTCACGATATTGATTCTTCCTATCCATGAGCATGGTATGTTCTTCCATTTGTTTGTGTCCTCTTTGATTTCACTGAGCAGTGGTTTGTAGTTCTCCTTGAAGAGGTCCTTTACATCCCTTAGGTAACATTTTTCAATCTGCAGGCTATGTATGACCCATCTAGTGGATGGTGAAATCAATTTAGCAGGGCATGGCAAGTATTAAAAAAAATAATTAAACAGGCTGGGTACAGTGACTGATACCTGTAATCTCAGCATTTTGGGAGGCCAAGGCAAGAGGATCTCTTGAGGCCAGGAGTTTGAGATCAGCCTGGGCAACATAGCAAGACCCCTCATCTCTACAAAAATAAAAATACAAGAAATTAACTAGATGTGGTGGCATGCGCCTGTAGTCCTAGTTACTCAGGAGGCTGAGGTGGGAGGATCCCTTGGGCCCAGGAGTTCGGAGCTGCAGTAAACTATTACTGTACCACTGGACCTTAACCTGGGTAACAGAGTGAGACCATCTCTTCAACACGATGGAAAAACTCCCCCCCCAAAAAAAACAAAAAACATTTTTTAAATAGACTAGAAAATGACACAGTGTTGCATATAAAATGGGTAGGTTACTATTATCTTTTCTATACCGCAGGACACTTTAGTTCTGCCCATGTGGCCAGGCACGGTGGCTCAAGCCTGTAATCCCAGCACTTTGGGAGGCCAAGGCAGTCAGGAGATCGAGACCATCCTGGCTAACACGGTGAAACCCCATCTCTACTACAAATACAAAAAAAATTAGCTGGGCGAGGTGGCGGGCGCCTGTAGTCCCAGCTACTTGGGAGGCTGAGGCAGGAGAATGGCCTGAACCCAGGAGGTGGAGCTTGCAGTGAGCCGAGATCGCACCACTGCACTCCAGCCTGGGTGACAGAGCAAGACTCTGTCTCAAAAAAAAAAAAAAATCTTTTTTGTCCATGTGTAAGGGGTGCAAGTGTGTGTTTGTCTGCCTATGTGCACTAGAACTTGATATAAAGGTGTTTTACTGTGGGTCTTGGTAAAAAAAAAATTTTTTTTTGAGACAGGGTCTTGCTCTGTCACCCAGGGTGGAGTGCAATGGCACGATCTCGGCTCACTGCAACTTCTGCCTCCTGGGTTTAAGCAATTCTGCTGCCTCAGCCTCCTGAATAGCTGGGACTACAAGTGGTTGCCACCACACCCGGCAGATCACTTGGGGTCAGGATTTTGAGACCAGCTTGGCCAACACGGTGAAAACCCCATCTCCACTAAAACTACAAAAAAAAATTAGCTGGGTATGGTGGCATGCACCTGTAATCCTAGCTACTTGAGGGGCTGAGGCAGGAGAATCGCTTGAACCAGGGAAGCGGAGGTTGCGGTGAGCCAAGATCACGCCATTGCACTCCAGCCTAGACAACTAGACTCTGTCTCAAAAAGCAAACAAACAGCAAGAACAAAAACAAACAGGTCAGGTACAGTAGCTCATACCTGTAATCCTAGCACTTCGGGAGGCCGAGGCAGGTGGATTGCCTGACATCAGAATTTTGAGACCAGCCTGGTCAACGTGATGAAACCCTGTCTCTACTAAAAATACAAAAATTAGCAGGGCATGGTGGTGAGTGACTGTAATCTCAGCTACTCAGGACGCTGAGGCAGAAGAATTGCTTGAACCCGGGAGGTGGAGGTTGCAGTGAGCTGAGATTGCACCACTGCACTCCCAGTAGAGTGAGACTCCATCTCGAAAAAACAAAACAAAACAAAACAAACACAACAGAAACCAAAAAACAAAACTCGGCCAGGTGCGGTGGTTCATGCCTGTAATCCCAGCACTTTGGAAGGCCGAGGCAGGTGGATCATGAGGCCAGGAGTTTGAGACCAGCCTGGCCAACACGGTGAAACCCCGTCTCTACTAAAAATACAAAAATTAGCTGGGCATGGTGACAGGCACCTGTAATCCCAGCTATTCAGGAGGCTGAGGCAGGAGAATCGCTTGAACCTGGGAGGCAGAGGTTGCAGTGAGCTGAGGAGATTGCACCACTGCACTCTAGCCTGGGAGATAAAGTGAGACTCCATCTCAAATAAACCAAACAAAACAACAGAACCAAAAAACAAAACCCGGCCGGGTGCGGTGGCTCACACCTGTCATCCCAGCATGTTGAGAGGCTTGAATTGGACAGATCACTTGAGGTCAAGAGTTCGAGACTAACCTAACATGGTGAGATCTCGTCTTTACTAAAATTACAAAAAAATTAGCTGGGCACAGTGGCATGTGCCTGTGATCCCAGCTACTCGGGAGACTGAGGCAGGAGAATCACCTGAACCTGGGAGATGGCAGTTGCAGTGAGCCAATATGGCACCACTGCATTCCAGCCTGGGCGACAGAGTGAGTGAGACTATGTCTCAAAAAAAAGAAAAGAAAAGAAAAGAAAAGAAAAATGTCCAAATATGTTTGGAAGAGGGTGACCAACTGCCCTGATTTTCCTGGAACCAAGGAGAATTTCAAGATGTAAGACTTTCATTTTTGAAACCAGGACACTCTCAAGGAAGACAAGTTGGTCACATGACTTTGAAACAATTTAGTTAGGTAAATCTACGAACTCTAAATACAGATCGAGTATTGTGAATGAAGATTAAGCATCCAAATTAAGATGTGCTATCATGTGTAAAATGAACCCTGGATTGCAAAGATTATTATGAAAAAAATTAAAATATTTTATTAATAATTTAAAAATATTGATTATATGTTGAAACACTTTTTTTTCCTTCTGAAATGGAATCCCACTCTGTCACCCAGGCTGGAGAGCAGTGGTGCAATCTTGGCCCACGGCAACCTCTGCCTCCTGCATTCAAGTGATTCTCCTGTCTTAGCCTCCTGAGTAGCTGAGATTACAGGCACTCACCACCATCCCCAGCTATTTTTTTTTTTTTTTTTTTTATAGCAGAGACAGGGTTTCACTGTGTTGGTCAGGCTAGTCTGGAACTCCTGACCTCAGGTGATTTGCTCGCCTTGACCTCCAAAGTTCTGGGATTACAGGCGTGAGCCACTGTACCGGCTTTTTTTTTTTTTTTTTGAGACAGAGTCTCTCTCTGTCGCCCAGGCTGGAGTGCAGTGGCCGGATCTCAGCTCACTGCAAGCTTGACTCATTGCAACCTCCGCCTCCCGGGTTCAAGCGATTCTCCTACCTCAGCCTCCTGAGTAGCTGGAGCTACAGGTACATGTCACCATGCCCGGTTATTTTTGTATTTTTAGTAGAGACGGGGTTTCACCATGTTGACCAGCCTTGTCTGGAACTCCTGACTTCAGGTGATCTGCCCACCTCAGCCTCACAAAGTGCTGGGATTACAGATGTGAACCACTGTCCCTGGCCAAAATACTAATATTTTGGCAGCACTTTGGGAGGTCGAGGCAGGTGGATCACTTGAGTTCAGGGGTTTGAGATCAGCCTGGGCAACATGGTGAAACCAAACCCCATCTCTACTAAAAATACAAAAAAAATTAGCCTGGCGTGGTGGTGCGCGCCTATAATCCCAGCTACTCAGGCAGCTGAGGCAGGAGAATTGCTTGAACCTGGTAGGCAGAGGTTGCAGTGAGCTGAGGTCATGCCACTGCACTCCAGCCTGGGCGACAGAGCGAGACTCTGTCACACATAAAAAAAGCAAGCAGAGTGAAGTCAGCACCCAATTCAACATGGCAGGTTCTAGAGAGGTTCAAATCATGATGGAGCAGGGTGCGATGAGGAGAGGTCACTTCTTTTACAGGCTACTGTTAGTCCACACTTGGTCTGACCTAGTGGCCATCTGTGCATGGCGGCCACCCAGCATAGATTTTGATGATTTCCCATGTTATGAGCCCTGTCTTCACAAGGTGAGCTTCTGCAGCCTCCCTGCGGCTAAGATGCAGGCAAATCAGACCTGTGTATGACTCAGGTTCAGAAGTGAGCAAAAGGTGCGTGGATGGGCTTTCAGAGGAGGCAGCAGGGATTTGTTCTGGTAACGGTTACTATATACTACATAGCTCATACTTAGTGGAGAGAAATGACAAGATAGCCCAGTGCAGTGGCTTATACCTGTAAGCACAGTGGCTCATGCCTGTCGTCTCAACAACTTGGGAGGCTAAGATGGGAGGATTGTGAGACCAGGAGTTTGAGACTAGCAAGATCCTGTCTCTAACGCCTGTTGTCCCAACTACTTGGGAGGCTGAGGCAGGAGAATCATTGGAACTGAGGAGTTCAAGGCTGCAGTGAGCTATGATTGCGCCACTGCACTGTTGCCTGGGCAGCCGGGCAAGAAGAAAGAATGAAAGAAAACAAAGACAAAAGAAAAAAAAAGTCAAAGAAAGAAAAGAAAGAGAGAAAGGAAAAGAAAGAAAGAAGGAAGGAAAAAGAAAGAAAGAAAAGAAAGAAAAAAGAAAGAGAGAAAGAAAAGCAGGAAGGAAGGAAAATAGGAAATTACATTATATTAACTCATGAATTTTTCTTTTTTTTTTTTTCTTTTTGAGTTGAAGCCTCACTCCGTCGCCCAGGCTGGAGTGCCACCGCACAATCTCCGTCACTGCAACCTCCACCTCAAGTGATTCTCATGCCTCAGCCTCCCGAGTAGCTGGGATTACAGGTGCACACCACCATGCCCAGCTAATTTTTTTGTATTTTTAATAGAAACGGGGTTTCACCATTTTGGACAGGCTGGTCTCGAAATCCTGATCTCAGGTGATCTGCCTGCCTTGGCCTCCCCAAGTGCTGGGATAATTCTTCTTCTTCTTCTTTTTATTTTGAGACGGTCTTACTCTTACCCAGGCTGGAGTGCAATGGTGTGATCACGGTTCCCTGCAGCCTTGATCACCTGGACTCAAGTGATCCTCCCACCTCAGCCTCCCAAGTAGCTGGGACTACAGACACCACCACACCTGGCTAATATGTATTGTTTGGCAGAGATGGGGTTTCATGATGTTGCCCAGACTGGTCTCAAACTCCTGATCTCAAGTGAGTCTCCCACCTCTGCCTCCCAAAGTGTTAGAATTAAAGGTGTGGGCCACTGTGCCTGGCCTGAACTCACAAATTCTATAGGTCGTGAATTCAGACAGGGCGTGTGAGAACAGTTTGTCTTTGCTCTGTGGTATCTGGCCTTTACTTGGAAAGACTTGAATGCTGGCAGTGACTTGGATGCCTGGGGGCTGGGATCGCCTGGAAGCTTCTTTATGTCTGGAACCTGGTTGGGCTGAGCTGGGACTGTTGACGGGTGCCTCTCTCCATGGGGCTAGGGCTTCTCACAGCTTGGCAGCTGGATTCCTAGAGAGGACATCGCAGGGAGAGTCTGGAGAGCAAATGTTCCAAGAAAGTCAGCTGGAAGCCACATGGCCTTTTATGACCTAACCTCAGAAATCGTGCTGGATGCCGTGTCTTGAGCCTGTAATCCCAGCACTTTGAGAGACTGAGGTGGGCAGATCATTTGAGACCAGGAGTTTGACACCAGCCTGGCCAACGTGGTGAAACCCTGTCTCTAATAAAAATACAAAAATTAGCTGGGTGTGGGGGTGCACGCCTATAATCCCAGCACTTTGCAAGGCTGAGGCGGGCAGATCACTTGAGGTCAGGAGTTTGACACCAGCCTGGTCAACATGGTGAAACTCTGTCTCTATTAAAAATACAAAAATTAGCCAGGCGTGGTGGTGCATGTCTACAGTCTCAGCTACTCGGGAGCTGAAGCATGAGAATTGTTTGAACCCGGGAGGCAGGGGTTGCAGGGAGCTGAGATTGCACCACTGCACTCCAGCCTGGGCAATGGAGCAAGACTGCATCTCAAAACAAAACACAAAAAAAGAAATCATAGGGACGTCACCTGCATGGTATTCTCTGGGTTGAAACAGGTGCAACCCCAGCTTGAGTTAGGGGAGGGGGCTGATATAGTCTGAATATTTGTCCCCTCTAAATCTCGTGTTGAACTGTGATCCCCAGTGTTGGAGATGAGGCCAAGTGGGAGGTGTTTGGGTCCTGGGGGCAGATCCCTCATGAATGGCTTGGTGCCCTCCCTGTGGTAATGAGTGAATTCTTGCTCTTTTCACATGAGAGCTGGATCTTTGAAAGAACTTGGCATATCTCTTGCTCACCACATGATCTTTTTGCCCCCCTCCCCCCCGCTTCATCTTCCACTATGATAGGAGACTTCCTGCGGTCCTCACTAGCAGCAGATGTTGGCACCGTGCTTCTTGTACAGCCTGCAGGGCCAAATATGCCTCTTTCCTTTATAAATCACCCAGCCTCAGGTATTCCTTTATAGCAACAAAAACAGACTAAGACGGGGTCATAGACCCTGCTTCTTGATGGAGGAGTGACAAAGTTACTTTGTAGAAGAGCATGTTGGATGAAGTTACTATTGTAGCCATTTTGGGAAAATACAGTTACCATTTAGAAACATGAAGTCCTGGAGAAGGTGTGGCTGTGGAAGCTGCCACAGCTTCATTTCCTTCCTTCCTTCCTTCCTTCCTTCCTTCCTTCCTTCCTTCCTTCCTTCCTTCCTTCCTTCCTTCCTTCCTTCCTTCCTTCCTTCCTTCCTTCCTCCCTCCCTCCCTCCCTCCCTCCCTCCCTCCCTCTCTTTCTTTCTTTTATTTTTTTTGAAACAGAGTCTTGCTCTGTTCCCTAGCCTGGAGTTCAGTGGTGTGATCTTGGTTCACGGCAATCTCCACCTCCCGGGTTCAAGTGATTCTCATGCCTTAGCCTCCCAAGTAGCTAGGACTACAGGTGCCTGCCACCACACCAGCTAATTTTTGTATTGTAGAGATGGGGGTTCACCATGTTGGCTAGGCTGGTCTCGAACTCCTGACCTTAAGTGATCCACCCACTTCAGCCTCTCAAAGTGCTGAGATCACAGGTGTGAGCCGCTGTGCCTGGCCCACAGCTTCATTTTCTTATCAGGCCGGTTCTGCCCCAGGGTGCTGGATAAGGGTCCTAGAAGTTCAAGCCTAGACCTTTTCTCTTCAGCTTTCCGAAAGATCCTGTTTTCCATTCAATGTTTTAATATTAAGCGTTTTGGCCAGGTACTATAGCTCATGTCTGTAATCTCAGCACTTTGGGAGGCCAAGGTGGGAGGATCGCTTGAGGCCAGGAGTTTGAGACAAGTTTGGCCAATAGAGTGAAACCCTGTCTCTATAAAATAAATAAATAAAATTAGGCTTGTTATCTTAAAATAATTGTAGATTCACGTGCAAAGTAAGAAATTAATACCCAGACAGCCCTCGTGCCCTTCATGCAATTTCCCCGAATGGTAACAGCTTGCAAAACTAGAGTGCAATCTCACAACCAGGAAATTGATTTCAATGCCATCCACCGAACTTCTTCAGATTCTATCAGTTTTTTTTTTTTTTTTTTTTTTTGAGACGGAGTCTTGCTCTGTCGCCCAGGCTGGAGTGCAGTGGCGTGATCTCCGCTCACTGCAAGCTCCGCTTCCCAGGTTCACGCCATTCTCCTGCCTCAGCCTCCGGAGTAGCTGGGACTACAGGCGCCCGCCACCTCGCCCGGCTAGTTTTTTGTATTTTTCAGTAGAGGCGGGGTTTCACAATGTTGGCTAGGATGTGCTCAATCTCCTGACCTTGTGATCCACCCACCTCGGCCTCCCAAAGTGCTGGGATTACAGGTTTGAGCCACCGCGCCTGGCCGGTTCTATCAGTTTTACATGTAATTGTGTGTGTGTGTTTAGTTCTATGCAATGTAGTCAGTACTCTAAAAATAGACTCTTCATCTTGCAATGTTTTTAAATTTACAGAAAAATTGTTAAGACAGTAGGATTCTCATATATCCTGTACCATTTCCCCCCATTATTAACATCTTGCACTGGTATAGTATATTTGTTACCGTTAATGAACTGAAATTAATACATTGTAATTCACTGAAGTCCATACTTCAGTTAGACCTCCTTAATTTTTACCGATTTCCTTTTTCTTTTTTTTTTTTTTTTTTTTTGAGACAGAGTTTTGCTCTTGTTGCCCAGGCTGGAGTGCAATGGCGCAATCTTGACTCACCAAAACCTGTCTCGTGGGTTCAAGCAATTCTCCTGCCTCAGCCTCCCGAGTAGCTGGGATTACAGGCATGCACCATGACCCTGGCTAATTTTGTATTTTTAGTAGAGACAGAGTTTGTCCATATTGGTCAGGCTGGTCTCAAACTCCCGACCTCAGGTGATCCACCTGCCTTGGCCTCCGAAATTGATGGGATTGCAGGTGTGAGCCACTGCGTCTGGCCCAATTTCCTTTTTCTGTCCGAAGATCCCATCCATGACACCATGTGACATTTAGTAGTCATGTCTTCTTAGGTTCCTCTTGGCTGTGATACTTTACTAAAAAAAATTTTCTTTGAGACAGTGTCACTCTGTTACTCAGGCTGGAGAGTAGCAGTGTGATCATAGCTCACTGCAGCCTCTATCTCCTGGGCTCAAGTGATCCTCCCTCCTCAGCCTCCCATATTTTTAGTAGAGATGAGGTTTCACCATGTTGGCTAGGCTGGTCTTGAACTCCTGACCTCAGGTGATCTGCCCGCCTTGGACTCCCAAAGTGCTAGGATTACTGATAGGAGCCACCACACTTGGCCAGTTTAGTTGATATTTTAAAAATAAATTCCTTTGCTATGTAAACTGACCAGAATGGATTCCGTTGATTGCAGCTAAGACCCATAACTGATGCAGTTAGCATTCAAGCCTCACGCTGGCTAATTTGCGTGTGTGTGTGTGTGTTAGAAATGGAGTCTTGCTGTGTTGCCTGGGCTGGTCTCAAACTCCTGGCCTCAAGTGATCCTCCTGCCTTGGCCTCCCAAAGAGCTGGGATGATGGCTGTGAGCTACCACACCTGGTCAGTTTACTTGACATATTAAAAATAAATTTCTGGGCCGGGCGCGGTGGCTCACGCCTGTAATCCCAGCACTTTGGGAGGCCGAGGCGGGCGGATCACAAGGTCAGGAGATCGAGACCACGGTGAAACCCCGTCTCTACTAAAAACACAAAAAATTAGCCGGGCGCGGTGGCGGGCGCCTGTAGTCCCAGCTACTAGGGAGGCTGAGGCAGGAGAATGGCGTGAACCCAGGAGGCGGAGCTTGCAGTGAGCCGAGATCGCGCCACTGCACTCCAGCCTGGTGGACAGAGTGAGACTCCATCTCAGAAAAAAAATAAAAAATAAATAATAATAATAAATAAATAAATAAATACATTTCTGGCCAGGAGAGATGGCTCACACCTATAATCCCAGCACTTTGGGAGGCCAACGCGGGTGGATTACTTGAGGTCAGGAGTTCAAGACCAGCCTGGCCAACATGGTGAAATCCCATCTCTACTAAAAATACAAAAATTAGCCGGATGTGGTGGCATATGTCTGTAATTTCAGCTACTCGGGAGGCTGAGGCAGGAGAATGGCTTGTACCCCGGAGGCGGAGGTTCCAGTGAGCTGAGATGGTACCACTGCACTCCAGTGAGCTGAGATGGTACCACTGCACTCCAGTGAGAATTCGTCTCAATCAATCAATCAATCAATCAATCAATCAATTCCTTTGCTATGTAGACTGAACAGAATGGATTCTGTTACTTGCAACTAAGACCCATAACTGATGTACTTGGCATTCAAGGCTCACTGTGGTGTGGTCTTTGCTTATATCTCTGGCCCCATCTGCCACCATTCCCAGCCTACTGCTTTACCCTCCAGAGAGAGGTCTGCTTCCCTCTTCCATACTCTCTCATGGCCTCTGGCCCTTGTATAGGCTGACAGATCCATATTTATTTCACCTCTATCATCACCTCCTGTGGGAAGCTTTCTGTGATTTTCTCCAGCAGTCTGGGGTGCCTGCCTCTCATCTGTATGTCCATAGTTCTTCAGGGCATGTTAAGATCATGGTCTCTGGCCAGGTATGGTGGCTTATGCCTGTAATCTCAGCACTTTGGGCGGCCAAGGTGGGCGGATCACTTTGAGGTCAGGAGTTCAAGACCAGACTGGCCAATATGGCAAAACTCCTCTACTAAAAATACAAAAATTATCTAGGTGTGGTGCTGCATGCCTGTAATCCCAACTACTTGGGAGGCTGAGGCAGGAAAATCACTAGATCACTTGAACCCAGGTTGTGGAGGTCGCACTGAGTGGCCTGGGGGCATGGTGGCTTATGCCTGTAATCCCAGCACTTAGGGAGGCCAAGGTGGACGGATCATGAGGTCAGGAGTTCGAGATCAGCCTGGTCAATGTGGCAAAACCTTGTCTCTACTAAAGATACAAAAATTAGCCAGGCAAGGTGCTGGGCGCCTGTAATCCCAGGTACTTGGGAGGCTGAGGCAGGAGAATCGCTTGAACCTGGGAGGCAGAGGTTGCAGTAAGCTGAGATCGTTCCATTGCACTCCAGCCTGGGCGACAAGAGCAAGACTCTGTCTCAAAAAAAAAATCTTGGTCTCTGATGTCAGACATAGCTGAGTTCTGACTCTGCCTCCTTCTAGCTGTGTGGTTTTAGGCATGTTGTTTATTTTTTATTTATATTTTTATCTTATTTTATCATTATTTTTATTTTTATTATTTTTATTATTTTTTTATTTTAATTTATATTTTTATCTTATTTTATCATTATTTTTATTTTTATTATTTTTATTATTATTTTTTATTTTTATTATTATTATTATTTTATTATTTTTAATTTTTATTATTTTTGAGTTTCACCATGTTGGCCAGGCTGGTCTTGAACTCCTGAACTCGAGATCTGTCTGCCTTGGCCTTTCCAAAGTATTTTATTATTATTATTTTTTTAAAAAAAGAGATGGGGGGGGTCTCACTAAGTTGCCCAGGCTGGTCTTGAACTGCTGGACTCAAGCGATCCTCCTGCTTAGGCCTCCCAAAGTGCTGGGATTGCAGTCATGAACCACTGCACCTGGCCTGAACACACTGTTTAATCTCTGTAATTGCTCTTTTCCTCCTAGGTAAAATTGCATAATAAGAGTTCCTGACTCACAGGTTGCAACGAAAACTGAAGAAAATGCTAAAAAGCACACAGCAGGGCTGGGCGCGGTGGCTCATGCGGGTAATCCCAGCACTTTGGTAGGGCGAGATGGGCGGATCATGAGGTCAAGAGATCGAGACCATCTTGGCCAACATAGTGAAACCCGGTCTCTACTAAAAATACAAAAATTAGCTGGGCGTGGTGGTGCCTGCCTGTAGTCCCAGCTACTCAGGAGGCAGAGGCAGGAGAATTGCTTGAACCTGGGAGGCGGAGGTTGCAATGAGCTGAGATTGCACCACTGCACTCCAGCCCTGGCGACTTGAGTGAGACTCCGTCTCAAAAACAAACAAACAAAACAAAAAAGCAAACAGCAGACAAAGTAGGCCAATGGTCAGTGTTAGCTGTGGTCATTCCTACAGTCACGCCCAGAAGCCCTGACCTGTCATTCATCGCATGAAGTTGAAATGGTCCGATTCCATGGGGGCTGTCACTTCCCTTACACTTAGCTCTGGGATGGCTGAGGCCACTCCTTTTGCATCTTTCTATTCTCAGAGTTGACCTAAAAATAGGTGTTTGTCAAGTGGCCTAAATGGATTACCCACCCCAGCTCCTGTAGTTCCTGCTACACGGGACACCATGAGAATCTTCTTTTGTAGCTCTGTGCCAGGAAAGCTTTTGCTGCTTCTGAAGACCTGGGAAGTTTCTCTTTGGGGACAGTTAGGCAACATGGTTCAAGGGCTGCTGCTGTTATCTGGAGTCTGTTAGCCTGGGTTTCTTTCTTTCTCTCTCTCTTTTTCTTTCTTTTCTTTTCTTTTCTTTCGAGACGGAGTCTCACTCTGTCCCCCAGGTTGGAGTAGAGTGGCGTGATCTCAGCTCATTGCAACCTCTACCTCCCAGGTTCAAGCGATTCTCCTGCCTCAGCCTGCCGAGTAGCTGGGACTACAGGCGCCCGCCACCACACCCGGCTAATTTTTGTATTTTTAGTAGAGATGGGGTTATACCATGTTGGTCAGGCTGGTCTTGAACTCCTGAGTTTGGATGATCCGTCCGCCTTGGCCTCCCAAAGTACTGGGAATATAGGCGTGTGCCACTGCACTCAGCCTAACCTGGGTTTCAATCCCCGCTATGTGGCTTGCATCCTGTGTGAACCTTGGTGGAGTTATTTCCTTCTCTGTGCCTCATTTCCTTATCTGCTAGTTTGGCCTGACACACAGGACTGGCTACATCATTTGCAGGGCAAATGAAACTCGCAAAATGAAACTCGAGGGCTCTTGTTGAAAAATTATTAAGGATTTCCAAATGGCTACAGTAGAGCATGAAACTGAGTGTGTAATTGCACGGGCCATACCCCTGAGGCTGGCTCTCCTGACACTCACCGAGAATGGGTGCTGTTTTTCTTTCTGTCTTGCTCAGTGCTCTATCCACAGTCCCTAGAACAGTAGGTACAGACCGAATACGTGTTTACTGAATAGGCCGAGTGCCATGGCTCACACCTGTAATCCCGACACTTTGGGAGGCTGAGATGGGCGAATCACGTGAAGTCAGGAGTTTGAGACCAGCCTGGCCAACGTGGCAAAACTCCGTCTCTACTAAAAACACAAAAATTAGCTGGACATGGTGGCAAGTGCCTGTAATCCCACTCTAGCCTGGGTGACAGAGCAAGACTCCATCTCAAAAAAAAAAAAAAAAAAAAAAGTTTATTGAATAAAAAAACAAACAAATAACTAAATGGAGGCTGGGAGAAGTGGCAGCTGGTGGGGTTGGGGATGGCACAGGGCTCTCATCTCAGAGTCTCCTCTCAGGTGTTCAGTTTCTTCTTTTTGCCTCTTTCTTTCTTTTTTTTTTTTGAAATGGAGTCTCACTCTTGTTGTCCAGGCTGGAGTGCAATAGTGCAATCTCAGCCCACTGCAACCTCTGCCTCCAGATTCAAGCGATTCTCTTACCTCAGCCTCCCGAGTAGCTGGGATTATAGGTGTGTGCCACCATGCTCGGCTAATTTTTGTATTTTTAGTAGAGGTGAGGTTTCACTATGTTGGCCAGGCTGGTCTCAAACTCCTGATCTCAGGTGATCCCCCCACCTCAGCCTCCCAAAGTGCTGGGATTACAGGTGTGAGCCACCCCGTCCGGCTGGGACTCAGTTTCTTTCTCTGTAAACTAGAAGGGGTGGCCTGTGATCGTGAATCTTCTTCTAGGTCTCTAGTTCCATGCCACCATCACTCAGAATGAATCCGAGCTCCCCTATTGGGATTTGCCATCAGAGGTGGCAACACTTTCTTCTGACTTTTTGTTACTCATGGCTTGGTTATAAAAAACGGACAAGGCTGGGTGTGGTGGCTCAAGCCTGTAATCCTAGCACTTTGGGAAGCCGAGGTGGGAGGATCACTTGAAGCCAGTAGTTCAAGACTAGCCTGGCAACAAAGCAAGACCCCATCTCTACAAAATGTAATCATAAAAAAAGAAATCAGCCGAATGTGATGACAGGTGCCTGTAACCCCAACAACTCAAGAGGCTGAGGCAGGAGGATTGCTTGAGCATAGAAATTTGAGGTTGCAGTGAGCTATGCTACTGCCACTGCACTGGAGCCTGAAAGAGCCAGACCCTATCTCTAAAAGAAAATATTAAAATTTAAAAAATTAGTTGGGTGTGACAGCACATACCTGCATCCCAGCTACTCAGGAGGCTGAGGCAGGAGGATCACTTGAGGCCAGGAGTTGGAGGTTGCAGTGAGCTGTGATCACATCACTGCACTCCACCCTGGGTGACAGAATGAGACCCTGTCTCTAAAAAAAACCAATACAACAAAAACAGATGTCAAAGGAGCGGGTCAAACAAACAAATATAAATTAAAAACAACAAAAAAGAAAGAAACAGGCCAGGTGTGATGGCTCACTCCTGTAATCCCAGCACTTTGCGAGGCCAAGATGGGTGGATCACCTGAGGTCAGGAGTTCAAGACCAGCCTGTCCAACATGGTAAAACCCTATCTATACTAAAAATACAAAATTAGCCGAGCGTGGTGGCGGGAGCCTGTAATCCTAGCTACTCAGGAGGCTGAGGCAGGAGAATTGCTTGAACTCGGGAGGTGGAAGTTGCAGTGAGCCGAGATTGTGCCACTGCACTCCAGCTGGCACAACAGAGCCAGACTCCATCTTAAAAAAAAAGAAAAAAGAAAAAGAAAAGAAAAAGAACCTTAGACTGAGTTGTCGGTGTGTCTGGATTTCAGTGTCTTTGGGCAAATCACATGACCTTTCAGAGTTTTTTTTTTTTTTTTTTTTCCCGAGACAGAGTCTTGCTGTGCTGCCCAGGCTGGAGTGCAGTGGCATGATCTTGGCTCACTGCAATCTCCACCTTCCAGGTTCAAGTGCTTCTTGTCCCTCAGCCTTGTGAGTAGCTGGGACTATAGGTGCCTGCCACCATGCCCAGCTTATTTATTTATTTATTTTTTTTTTTTGAGACAGAGTTTCGCTCTTGTTGCCCAAGCTGGCGTGCAGTGGCACGATCTCAGCTCACTGCAACTTCCACCTCCTGGGTTCAAGCAATTCTCCTGCCTCAGCCTCCCAAGTGGCTGGGACTACAGGTGCATGCCACCACTCCCGGCTAATTTTTTGTACTTTTAGTAGAGATAGGGTTTCACTGTGTTCGACAGGATGGTCTCGACCTCCTGACCTCGTGATCTGCCCACTTCGGCCTCCCAAAGTGTTGGGATTACAGGCGTGAGCCACCGCACCCAGCCTCCCAGCTAATTTTTGTATTTTCAGTAGAGACAGGGCTTCGCCACGTTGCCCAGGCTGGTCTCAAACCTCTGACCTCACGTGATCCACCCTCCTTGGACTTTCAAAGTGCTGGGATTACAGACAGGAGCCTCCGCACCTGGCCTCAGCTTCCACATCTATAAAATGAGGATAATAATGCCACTCCATAGAACTATTGTGGGATTCATGGAAATGGCACTGGTAGGAGCCCTGGGTCATCCATGTGACACCAGGTAAGTGTAAAGCTGTGTGGCCACCTATTTAAACACACATGGCATGCCTGGGAGATGATGCTCTTTTCATGTGTATCTGTTACACTGGGTCAGAAGGTGGCAATCAAAGGCAAATTCTGAGTGGATGGGGAAGGGGGTCCTATGGGGTGTTCAGAGGTGAGCAAGAGTGACATTCTGATTGGGGGAAAGGTTCCAGTCCAGAAGCAAGTAAAGATATATACATGCTCTGAGGCCAGGCATGGTGGCTCATGCCTGTAATCCCAACACTTTGGGAGTCTGAAATCATGGATTGCTTGAGCCTAGGAGTTTGAGACCAGCCTGGGCAATATAGTGAAACTCTGTCTATATGAAAAATTTAATTACATTAGTTGGTGTGGTGGCTCATGCTTGTGGTCCCAACTACTCAGGAGGCTGAGCTGGGAGGATTGCTTGAGCCTGGGAGGTTGAGGCTACAGTGATCTGTGATTGTACCACTGCACTCCAGACCTGGGTAACAGAGTGAGACCCTGTCTGGAAAAAAAAAAAAAAAAAAAGACATATGCATGCTCCAAAGACAATACACCAGGTTGATGTTCTGAGGTGGGGACATTTGCAAGGAGACCATCCTGCAAAGATCTGGAAGAAGAGTTGCAGGCTGGATGTAGTGGCTCACGCCTGTAATCCCAGCACTTTGGGAGGCCAAGGAGGGTGGATAACTTGAAGTCAGGAGTTGGATACCAGCCTGACCAACATGGTGAAACCCTGTCTCTACTCAAAATACAAAATGGAGCTGGATGTGGTGGCGCATGCCTGTAATCCCAGCTACTCGCTACTCGGGAGGCTGAGGCAGGAGAATCACTTGAACCCAGGAGGTGGAGGTTGCAGCGAACCGAGATCACGCCATTGCACTCCAGCCCGGGCAACAAGAACAAAACTCCATCTCAAATAATAATAATAGTAGTAGTAATAATAATAATAATAATAATGAAGAGTTGCAAGTGGAAGGAATGGCGAGTGTATGAGGGCCTACAGTCAAGTGCTGTGCTATCTTCTGAGGTAGTGAGTTTCCTGTCCTGTATCTGGGAGGATACCACAGAGGGTGAATGGTGGCCAGGAATTGTTCAGGGACCTCCACTGGGAGGTTTGATTTGAGAAGCTGAGGGTTGGAGCCAAGTTGTGGGGAATGCTTAAAGCCTTGGTTTGACTCTGCCTAGAGCCCAAAGATCCTCAGCCTACCCAGAATCCTGGGGAGGGATGAGTGCTGGATGTGAAGGCTGTGGGCTCCTCGTGTTTGAGGGGGGAAAAGGAACAGAGAGCTAGCTCTATTTTGTCAGGCATCTTTTTCTGGGGTTCAGGTTCTTTCTGGATCTTCTGCTAGTCTCTAGGTGAGCTGACTTTGCATCGCCTCCTCTGAGTCTGACAAACAACACTGAGGGCCATGGGGAGTCACTGAGGGTTCTTGAGCAGGGGAGGAGTCAGATGGAATGGATGTCCCATTGGCCTGATCTGTGAAAGCCCAGGCCTCCGCCACCTCCCTTTCTCACACTTTACACAGCGCTTCAGGAAGAGGAGATTTCTCTGATTCTTTGCTAGAGATGCCACCTCCCTCCTGGCTCTCCCCTGCACCCCCACGGGAAAGGATTACTGGTTCTCAAAGTGCAGGAGACTGTATTATTGTAAACAGACATGGCTTAATCCACGTCAGCCATTATCCTGATCTTGGGAACAAGGCTTTCCTTCTCCAGTGCTCCCAAGCCCGCCCAGCCTTGCAGGAACCCCCAAGGACCAGACGCCAGCCTCTCTGTGCAAACTCATACACAGACACAGATACCAGGCATCATTCAGCCCTACCATGGTAGAAAGTGTGGCATTTGGAAAACGAGCAGACATTTGCATCCCAGAGAGCAGGCCCCATCTGAATCTGGTCTCCATCGCTTTCTGTGCTTTGTGGTTACTTCCGCTTTCTCTGCTTCTGTTGACTTATCTGTAAAATGGGCATAATGGTGCCTGTCTCGCCATGTGCATACCTCTGTGTGTGTGCATGGGAATTACATGAAAGAATGACTTTAGAGCTGGGCGCAGTGGCTGATGCCTGTAATTCCAGCACTTTGGGAGGCTGAGGCAGGTGGATCACTTGAGGCCAGGAGTTCGAGAGCAGCTTGGCCAACATGGCAAAACCCTGTCTCTACTAAAAATACAAAAATTAGCCAGGCATGGCAATGCATGCCTGGAATCCTAGCTACTCGGGTCGTGGGGCGCAAGAATCTCTTGAACCCAGGAAGCAGAGGTTGCAGTGAGTCGAGATCATACCACTGCACTCCAGTCTGGGTGAGGGAGCAAGATTCTGTCTCAAAAAAAAAAAAAAAAAAGCCTGGGCGTGGTGGCTCACGCCTGTAACCCCAGCACTTTGGGAGGCCGAGGCGGGCGGATCACGAGGTCAGGAGATTGAGACCATCCTGGCTAACACGGTGAAACCCTGTCTCTGCTAAAAATACAAAAAACTAGCCGGGCGTGGTGGGGGGCGCCTGTAGTCCCAGCTACTTGGGAGGCTGAGGCATGAGACTGGCGTGAACCCAGGAGGCGGAGCTTGCAGTGAGACGAGATCGCACCACTGCACTCCAGCCTGGGAGACAGAGGGAGACTCCTTCTCAAAAAAAAAAAAAAAAAAAAAAAAAAAAAAAAAAAAAGAAGGAAGGAAGAAAGAAAAAGGAAGGAAGGAAGGAAGGAGAATGCCTTTAGGAAAGGAAAGCCTCAGTGATCTTCCTGGCACACACTAGATACTCAGGAAGTATCTGTTGAATGAATGCATGCATGCACGGACAAAGCAATTCTTTGGCAGTCTGCTTAAGGGCAGGCTCCTTCTGTGGCTTGTATTCTGTGTTCTTTCCTGACTTATGAAGGAGGAGAGGAAGAAACGGGTGTGTCCAGGGCTTCTCCTTGGTGCCCGTGGGTACATTGTTGCGTCTGATCCTCTGGAGAGACGGGGATTCGTGTGCCCTTTCTACAGATGGGGATACTGAGGCTAGAGGAGGTTAGGAGGAAAGGAACACGTGGACCTAGCTTTCCTTGGGTCTCCCCAGGGCTGCCCCAGGGCTTAGCAGACAGAGGTGATGAAGAACAGCTATGGGTCGGATCAGTGAGGGAACACTAGGCACCATGGTGAGGGTGACAGCTCCAGGTTGTCCGTAGGCAAGGCTGCAGCAGGACAAGAGGCCACTCAGTCTTTCCTTCCTATTTCTCTCTGCACCTGGGCTCACCTCCATCTATCTCTTCTCCTCTCCTCCCCACTCCTCAGCTTGTGCCCTTTTAACACTTTTTTTTCTTTCTTTTTGGTCTTAATCGATGACTAAGGACTTGCGTGTCGTTTCTGTTGCTCAGGCTGGAGTGCAGTGGCATGATCCTGGCTCCCTGCAACCTCTGCCTCTTGGGTTCAAGCAATTCTCTTGCCTCAGCCTCCTGACTAGCTGGGACTACAGGTGTACGCCACCACGCCTGGCTAATTTCTGTATTTTTAGTAGAGACAGGGTTTTGCCATGTCGGCCAGGCTGGTCTCGAACTCCTGACCTCAAGTGAGCTGCCTGCCTCGGCCTCCCAAAGTGCTGGGATTACAGGTATGAGCCATCATGCCTATCCTGCCTGCATGGTTTCTAAGAACCAAAAGGTTGACCTGGTGAAAGACAGAGGTTGCAGGCCCTCCACACCCTTGCTATTCATACCTCCGTGCCTCAATTTTTCCATCTATAAATTGGGATTGTTATAAGGATTCTGGGTGATGTGTGTTGGTTCTGAGTACAGTTCTGGCCAATGGGAAGTGCCTAACAGAGGAAAATTGTTGCTGTTATTATTTTGCCTGTTCCTAAGGCTAACCCAACTTAATTTCTTTAATATTCTGGAAACTGGAACAACACAGTGACTGATGCCTGTAACCCCAGCATTTTGGGAGACCAAGGTGGGAGGATCACTTGAGCCCAGGAGTTTGAGATCAGCCTGGGCGACATAGCATGACTTTCTCCCTACAAAAAAATTAAAAAGTAGCCAGGCACAGTGGTGAGCACAGTGGTCCCCCAGTGGCTTGGGAGGCTGAAGTGGGAGGATCACCTGAGCCTGGAATTTTGAGGCTGCTGTGAGCTATGATGGCACCACTGCACTCCAGCCTGGGTGACAGAGCAAGAAATTATTATTATTATTATTATTATTATTAAGGAGCCAGGCATGGTGGCTCATGCTTGTAATCTCAGCACTTTGGAAGGCTGAGATGGGAGGATTGCTTGAGCCCAGCCCTTCAAGAGGAGCCTGGGCAACAGAGTAAGAACCCCTCTCTAAAAATAAAATAAAATTTTTAAAAATCTGGAAACTAATTCTGGAGAGGATTGGAGTCTGAGATTCTGAAGGTTTATTTTGGATACATTGTGCCTCAATTTTATGATCACTAAAATGCGAGTCTCTGCATGTCTGACCCCCAGGAAGGTGTTGAGATGTTGGTCATTTGAGTCAGTGGGCAGGAAAACCAGGGGTGACTCCTGTAGAATTTACACAGGGCCAAGTTTGAATGGTAAACCCAGGAAGAGCAGGGCTGAGACGAAGCATGGCCTTCCCCAACGTGATGTTCACTTAAGGTTTGTGGAGCGACTCACGATGCATAGGTGGTGGCTGACCACAGGTGAGTATCCTGGAGCTAGAGAATGACCCCAGGTCCTAAGCAGCCCCAGAATTTCTTGGCAGGTCACGGCAGAGGGAGCTGTGCCCAGGGAATCTTTTTGGACATTGCAAAGATGATTTTCTCTCTTGGGAAGGAGTCTGATCTCTTTAACTCCTTTGTGAAGATGCCAAAAACATCTGCAGTGGACGCTGCTGGAATTGCTCATGAGATGTAAACCACATTTCAGAGAAAAGAGCAATCTATCAGAAGATATTCCTTCCAGCGACTGAGAACCTTTCAGAGCTTGATTGCTATGAATGCCCCAGCCTTTCCAGAGTGTTTTACTCCACTCTCAAATGAGATAACGAAGCCCTTTAATTTACTGTTTAACTCCCAAACAGAGTGAGCGGGTCAGGCATCATCCACACCCCAGGCCTAAGGAGATAGAAGGCTGGAACCAGGCTCAGAAGGCCACACTGAACCTGGCATGTTGTCAATGGTCCTTCTCAGATCTATCTATCTATCTATATATTTTTGAGACAGGGTCTTGCGCTGTCACCCAGGCTGGAGTGCAATGGTGTGATCACAGTTCACTGCAGCCTCAAAATCCTGGGTTCAAGGGATCCTGCTGCCTCAGCCTCCTGAGCAGCTGGGACTACAGGCACATACCACCATGCCTGGCTAGTTTTTTTTCATTTTCTTTTTGTTTTTTGAGACGGAGTCTCGCTCAGTCTCCCAGGCTGGAGTGCAGTGGCGCAATCTGGGCTCACTGCAAGCTCCGCTTTCTGGGTTCACGCCATTCTCCTGCCTCAGTCTCCCAAGTAGCTGGGACTACAGGCGCCCACGGCCACGCCTGGCTAATTTTTTGCGTTTTTAGTAGAGACAGGGTTTCACCGTGTTAGCCAGGATGGTCTCGATCTCCTGACCTCGTGATGCTGCCTGCCTCGGATTCCCAAAGTGCTGGGATTACAGGCGTGAGCCACCATTCCTGGCCCGTTTTCTTCAGAGATGGAATCTTGCTATGTTGCCCAGGCTAATCTTGAATTCCTAACCTTAAACAATCCACCCACCTCGGCCTCTCAAAGTGCTGGGATTGCAGATGTGAGCCACTGTGCCCAGCCTCTTCCTAGTTCTTGGTTCCCTCTTGCAAACTGACCCATGGGAACAACTTTGCTGGGCTTTTGAATTTGACTAAATGTCCTTAAATCCTTTGGACAGGATCAGAGTTTAGATTAAAGCAAGGACATCTCCTTCCCTTCCTTTTTATCCCCCATGCTAATCACAATCCCAGTCATTTTCTGAGAGGGAAACTGAGACTTAGAGAAGTTGAGTCACTCCCTTCAGAGCACAGAGTTAGGTCACAAAAGACTCAAATTAGATCCAGGTCTGCCTGGCCTTCCACTACTCTAGAGGCTGCTCCAGAGGGGTTCCCTTGTGTCTCAGGAAGGCCTGAAGCTACTTGGTCACCCTGTCCAGAACTTCCCTCCAAGAATATGAAAAGGCCTTCTTCCTCATTTGTGGCAGATGCAGATGAAAACACAAAGCATGAGGCTTAAGGGTGGTGGCTTATACCTGTAATCCCAGCACTTTGGGAGGCTGAGGTGGGAGGATCACTTGAGGTTAGGAGTTCAAGACCAGCCTGACCAACATGGTGAAACCTCGTCTCTACTAAAAATACAAAATTAGCCAGACGTGGTGGTGCACACCTGTAGTCCCAGCTACTGGGGAGGCTGAGGCAGGAGAACTGCATGAACCTGGGAGGTAGAGGTTGCAGTGAGCTGAGATCGTGCCATTGCGCTCCAGCCTGGGCGGGAAGAGTGAGATTCCATCTCAAAAAGAAAAATAAAACACAAGTATAACCCTACTATGGCAGATTGCAGAGGCACATGGTTCACACCACCTTCCATGAAGGGTTTGTGACTCCTCTGTGAATGCTGTCCACAGGAACTGTCTCAACTACAGAGAGCTCCTTCTCCCAATATCCCATGTCTGTGGAAGGGTGGAGGTCCAGCCATCTTGGCCAAGCCTGGACAAGTGTGAATGGCTGTTTCAGCTCCTGTTCTCCTTCTGGGCTCAGTGGAAGCTTACCTTCTTGCCATTTCTCCATTGCTTGTTCCTGCGTCCTTCTGGCCTCTTGCTGTCAAGAACACTTTTTTTTTTTTTTTTTTGAGATGGAGTCTTGCTCTGTTGCCCAGGCTGGAGTGCAGTGGCGGGATCTCGGCTCACTGCAAGCTCCGCCTCCCAGGTTCATGCCATTCTCCTGCCTCAGCCTCCCCAGCAACTGGAACTACAGGTGCCCGCCACCACGCCCGGCTAATTTTTTGTACTTTTACTAGAGACTGGGTTTCACCATATTGACCAGGCTGGCCTCAAACTCCTGACCTTGTGATCCGCTTGCCTTGGACTCCCAAAGTGCTGGGACTACAGGTGTGAGCCACCGCGCCCCGCCTTTTTTTTTTTTTTTTTTTTTTTAAAGAGACAGTGTCTTGCTCTGTCACCCAGGTTGGAGGTGGCGGTCGTGCAATCATGGCTCACTGCCAGCCTCTTAACTCCTGGATTTGAGTGATCCTCCTGCCTCATCCTCCTGAGTAGCTAGGACTACAGGTATACATCATCATGCCTAGATAATTTTTTATTTTTTGTAGAGGTGGGGGTCTTGCTATATTGCCCAGGCTGGTCTTGAATTCCAATTCCTGGGCTCAAGTGATCCTCAGCTTCCCAGATTGCTGGGATTACAGGCATGAGCCAGTGTGCCTGGCCTTCAAGGGCACTGCTTAATAAAATCCTGCTTGCTCAATCCATCTCAGAGTGTTTCCTGGGGAATGTCACCTGTGAGGTTGCACATACACCTGTGCATATGTATAGAACATCCCTAGGTACCCCATAAATATATGCATTCTTATTTGCAATTGAAACAAAACAGACTGGGTGCGGTGGCTTATGCCTGTAATCCCAGCACTTTGGAAGGCTGAGGTGGAGAGACCACTTGAGGTCAGGAGTTCGAGACACAGCCTGGCCAACATAGTGAAACCTCGTCTCTACTAAAAATACAAAAATACCCAGGTGTGGTGGCACACGCCTGTAATCCCAGCTACTCAGGAGGCTGAGGCAGGAGAATTGCCTGAACTCAGGAGATGGAGGTTGCAATGAGCCACGATCATGCCACTGCATTCCACCCTGGGCGAGAGTGAGACTCCATCTCAAAAACTAAACTAAACTAACTAACTAATAAAAAATATTGAAAAAAATTAAATAATTTTATCTATCTAAATTCTAAATTCCCCTTTCCTTCTCCCTAACAGGAAGAGCTCTATCCTGTTAACCATGTTTTGAAACTCCATAAACCAACACATACATGGTCAGTTGATTTTTTTTTTTTTTAATAATAGAGATAGGGTTTCACCATGTTGCCCAGGCTGGTCTTGAACTCTTGGGCTCAAGCGATCTGCCCACTTCAGGGTCAGTTGGTTTTTACAAAATGGCAAAGACAATCAAATGGATAAATAGTAGTCATGTCAACAAATGGTGTTGCAGCCAGGCATGGTTGCTCACGCCTGTAATCCCAACGCTTTGGGAGGCTGAGGCAGGAGGATGGCTTGAGGCCAGCAGTTCATGACCAGGCTGGGCAACATAGCAAGACCCTGTCTCTTAAAAAAAAAAAAAAAAAAAAAGTAGCCATGTGTGGTGATATGTGCCTGTAGTCCCAGCCACTTGGGAGCCTGAGGTGGGAGGATTGCTTGAGTTTGAGACTGCAGTGACCTGTGATTGTACCACTGCACTCTATTCAGCCTGGTTGAAAGAGGAAGACTGTCTCAACAAACAAACAACAAATGATATTGGAACAACTAGTTATGCATATATTTTTTTTAAAAAAAGAAAGAACCTTGACCACCTCTACCTCACAACTTAACAAAAATTGTTTCAAAATGGATCATAGACCTAAATCCAAACCTCAAAATTAAAATACTTCCCAAAGGAAACACAGGAGAAAATCTTTGCAAGCTGAGATTAGGAAAAATGTTTCTTAGATATAGCTTCTATATCCATGAAGCATAAACAAAAACATATGCTAAACTAGATTTCATAAAAATTAAAAACATCTGATTTTCAAAAGACACTCTTATGAAAATGGAAAAACAAACCACAACCGAGAAAAAATGTTTGCACAGCAGATATATGATAAAGGACTTTTATTGAGAATGTAAAGAATCCTCAAAAGTCAGTAGTAAGAAAATTAATAACTAAACTAAAAATGGCCAAATAGGCCAACACAGTGGCTTATGCCTATAATCCCAGCACTTTCGGAGGCCAAAGGCAGAAGGATTGCGTGAGCCCAGAAGTCAAGACCAGCCCGGGCAACACAGTAAGACCTTGTCTCTACAAAATACATGTAGCTGGATATGGTGGTGTGTTCCTGTGGTCCCAGCTGCTTAGGAGGCTGAAGTAGGAGGATCAGTTGAGCCTGTGAGGTTGAGGCTGCAGTAAACTGGGATTGTGCCACTGCATTCCAGCCTCAGCAAAAATAAATAAATAAAAATAATTTTAAATTAAAAGAAAAAGAAAAAAATTTTAAGTGAACATAAAGCCAGGCATGGTGGCCCACGCCTGTAATCCCAGCATTTTGGGTGGCTGAGGCAGGTGGATCACCTGAGGTCAGGAGTTTGAGACCAGCCTGGCCAATATGGTGAAACCTCGTCTCTACTAAAAATACAAAAATTAGCCCAGCATGGTGGCTGGTGTCTGTAATCCCACCTACTTGGGAGGCTGAGGCAGGAGAATCACTTGAACCTGGGAGGCAGAGGCTGTAGTGAGCTGAGATGGTGCCACTGCACTCCAGCCTGGGCAACAGAGTAAGACTTGGTCTCAATAAATAAATAAATAAATAAATAAATAAATGTAACATACACTTAACAATCCCATTTTTAGGTGTTTAACTAGGAGAAATGAAAATTTGTGTTCAAACAAAAGTTGGTTCACAAATATTTACAGGAGGTTTATTTATAATTGCCCCCAAACTACAAACAAGTCAATTGCACTTCAGCTAGAGAATGGATAAATACATTGGTACATCCACACAGTAGACTACTATTCAGCAGTTTAAAAAAGGCGATTGAGGCCGGACGCGGTGGCTCAAGCCTGTAATCCCAGCACTTTGGGAGGCCGAGAAGGGCGGATCACGAGGTCAGGAGATCGAGACCATCCTGGCTAACACTGTGAAACCCCGTCTCTACTAAAAAATACAAAAAAAAAACTAGCCGGGCGAGGTGGCAGGCGCCTGTAGTCCCAGCTACTCGGGAGGCTGAGGCAGGAGAATGGCGTGAACCTGGGAGGCGGAGCTTGCAGTGAGCTGAGATCCGGCCACTGCACTCCAGCCCGGGCGACAGAGTGAGACTCCGTCTCAAAAAAAAAAAAAAAAAAAAGGCGATTGAGATACTCAACAACATGAATGAATCTCTGAATCTCAAAGGTATATGCTAAGTGGAAGAAGACAGACTCAAAATGCCACGGACTCCCTGTTTACAGGAGATGTGAGGTGAGGGAAAGACTCGACTACAATAGGGCAGTGTGCAATATTGGGGAAGGATGGAACCCTTTTATATCTTGATTGTGATGATGTCTACCTAAGGGTATGCATTCACCCAGACTCACAAACTGTACACAAAGGCTAGTCAATTTCACTGTCTGCAAATTGTAGCTCAATAAACCAGACTGAAAGAGTTGAACCATAAACATTGTATATAACTGGTATCATATTGTATGTATCCTTCTGCAACCTGCTTTTTTTGCTCACTACTAATGACTTTTGAGGTTTATCCAAGTTGATACTGCATAGACTATGATGATACATGTAGCTTTTCTTTATTTTAACTGCTACAACATATTCCATTATACATTATACTTTGTTTATCCAGTCTCCTGTTGGTGAACATTTACTTTGTTTATGTTTGTTGTTTTTTTCTCTTGTTTTAAACAATGTTGCAATAAACATTCCTGTAAATGTATTCTATAGCACCAGTGCTGGGATCGCTCTGCAAGATATTTACCTAGAATAGTAAGTGGAATAGTTGGGACAAGAGGGTGGTGAATATCTCTGCTTTGCTCTCCAAGGGCATACCAACTGACACTCTAACCAGCATGTGTCAGAATTTCCTTTTCTACATGTTCATCAATAATTGGGATTATCAGACTTTAGCTTTTGCTTAGTTGATGAATGTAAAATGATATCTTGTTGCTGTTTTAGTTTTACAATTTCTCTGATTGTCATTGTGGCTGAACATCTATTCATATGTTTGGGGGACATTGGGTTTTCCTTCTGTGAATTGCCTGTTCATATTCTTTGCCTGTTTTTTTTTGTGTGTGTGTATGTGTGTGTGTTACCCCTTCTTTCCTCCCTCCCTCCCCCCCTTCCTTCCTTCCTTCCTTCCTTCCTTCCTTCCTTCCTTCCTTCCTTCCTTCCTTCCTTCCTTCCTCTATCTTTCTCTTTCTCTCTCATCTCTTTTTCTTTATTTTTCTTCACAGATTGTTGCCCAGGCTGGAGTGCAGTGGCATGATCTCAGCTCACTGCAACCTTGGCCTCTCGGGTTTGAGTGATTCTCCTGCCTCAGCCTCCCAAGTAGCTGGGATTACAGGCGCTGCCACCATGCCCGGCTAATTTTTTTTTTTTTTTAATTTTAATAGAGACAGGATTTCACCGTGTTGGCCAGCATGGTATCAAACTCCTGACCTCTGCTGATTTGCCCGCATCTGCCTCCCAAAGTGCTGGGATTATAGGCATGATGCCACCACACCGGCCTGATAACTTTAAAGATTCTATGCTGAGGCCGGGTGCAGTGGCTCATGCCTGTAGTCCCAGCACTTTTGGAGGCCAAGGCGGGTGGATCACCTGAGGTCGGGAGTTCGAGACCAGCCTGACCAATGTGGAGAAATCCTGTCTCTACTAAAAAAATACAAAAAAAGAAAAAATAAATTAGTTGGGCATGGTGGCGCATGCCTGTAATCCCAACTACTCGGGAGACTGAGGCAGGAGAATCGCTTGAACCTGGGAGGTGGAGGTTGTAGTGAGCCAAGATCGTGCCATTTCACTCCAGCCTGGGCAACAAGAGCAAAACACCGTCTCAAAAAACAAAACAAAACAAACAAAACAAAAAAACAAAAAAAACCCCAGCAACAACAAAAAATGATTTCCATCCTGGGCAATACAGCAAGACCCCATCTCTACAAAAAATACAAGTATTAGCTAGGCATGGTGGTGCCTGCTTGCAGGCTTGTAGTCCCAGTTGCTTGGGAGTCTGAGGTGGGAGAATTGCTTGAGCCCAGGAGTTTGAGGGTATAGTGAGCTATGACTGCACCACTGCACTCCAGCCTGGGTGACAGAGTGAGACCCTATCTCAAAAGAAAAAAAAAAAAAGAAGAACAGAAATTATAACAAACTGTCTCTCAGACCACAGTGCAATCAAACTAGAACTCAGGATTAAGAAACTCACTCAAAACTTCTCACCTACATGGAAACTGAGCAACCTGCTCCTGACTGATTACTGGGTACATAACAAAATGAAGGCAGAAATAAAGATGTTCTTTGAAAACCGATGAGAACAAAGACACAACATACCAGAATCTCTGCGACACATTTAAAGCAATGTGTAGAGGGAAATTTATAGCACTAAATGCCCACAAGAGAAAGCAGGAAAGATCTAAAATTGACACCCTAACATCAAATTAAAAGAACTAGAGAAGCAAGAGCAAACACATTCAAAAGCTAGCAGAAGGCAAGAAATAACTAAGATCAGAGCAGAACTAAAGGAGAGAGAGACACAAAAAACCCTTCAAAAAATCAATGAATCCAGGAGCAGAACTGAAGGAGATAGAGACACAAAAAACCCTTCAAAAGATCAATGAATCCAGGAGCTGGTTTTTGAAAAGATCAGTAAAATTGATAGACTTCTAGCAAAACTAATAAAGAAGAAAAGAGAGAAGAATCAAATAGATGCAATAAAAAATGATAAATGGGTTATCACCACTGATCCCACAGAAATACAAACTACCATCAGAGAATATGATAAACACCTCTATGCAAACAAACTAGAAAATCTAGAAGAAATGGATAAATTCCTGGACACATACACCTCCTAAGACTAAACCAGGAAGAAGTTTGAATCCCTGAACAGACCATAACAGGTTCTGAAATTGAGGCAATAATTAATAGCCTACCAACGAAAAAAAGTGCAGGACCATACAGATTCACAGCCGAATTCTACCAGAGGTACAAGGAGGAGCTGGTACCATTCCTTCTGAAACTAGTCCAATCAATAGAAAAAGAGGAAATCCTCCCTAACTCATTTTATGAGGCCAGCATCATCCTGATACCAAAGCCTGGCAGAGAGACAACAGAAAAAAGAGAATTTTAGACCAATATCCCTGATGAACATCAATGCAGAAATCTTGTATAAAATACTGGCAAACCAAATCCAGCAGCACATCAAAAAGCTTATCCACCATGATCAAGTAGGCTTCACCCCTGGGATGCAGGGCTGGTTCAACATATGCAAATCAATACATGTAATCCATCATATAAATGGAGCCAAAGACAAAAACCACATGATTATCTCAATAAAGGCAGAAAGGCCTTTTTCTTTTTTCTTTTTTCTTTTTTTTTTGAGACGGAGTCTCGCTCTGTCCGCCCAGGCTGGAGTGCAGTGGCTGGATCTCAGCTCACTGCAAGCTCTGCCTCCGGGTTTATGCCATTCTCCTGCCTCAGCCTCCCGAGTAGCTGGGACCACAGACGCCACCACCTCGTCCAGCTAGTTTTTTGTATTTTTTTTTTTTTTTTTTTTTTTTAGTAGAGACAGGGTTTCACCGTGTTAGCCAGGATGGTCTCGATATCTCCTGACCTCGTGTGATCCGCCCATCTCGGCCTCCCAAAGTGCTGGGATTACAGGCTTGAGCCACCGCACCCAGCCAGAAAAGGCCCTTTGACAAAATTCAACAGCCCTTCATGCTTAAAAACTCTCAATAAATTAGGTATTGATGGGACGTATCTCAAATAATAAGAGATATTTCTGACAAACCCACAGCTAATATCATACTGAATGGGCAAAAACTGGAAGCATCCCTTTGAAAACTGGCACAAGACAGAAGATGCCCTCTCTCACCACTCCTATTCAACATAGTGTTGGAAGTTTCTGGCCAGGGTGATCAGGCAGGAGAAAGGAAATAAAGGGTATTCAGTTAGGAAAAGAAGAAGTCAAATTGTCCCTGTTTGCAGATGACATGATTGTATATTTACAGAACCCCATTGTCTCAGCCCAAAATCTCCTTAAGCTGATAAGCCACTCAGCAAAGTCTCAGGATACAAAATCAATGTGCAAAAATCACAAGCATTCCTATACACCAATAACAGACAAAACAGAGAGCCAAAATCATGAGTGAACTCCCCATTCACAATTGATTCAAAGAGAATAAATACTAGGAATCCAACTTTAAAGGGATGTGAAGGACCTATTCAAGGAGAACTACAAAACACTGCTCGACGAAATAAAAGAGGACACAAACAAATGAAAAGAACCTACCATGCTCATGGATAGGAAGAATCAATATCATGAAAATGGCCATACTGCCCAAGGTAATTTATAGATTCAGTGCCATCCCCAACAAGCTACAATGACTTTCTTCACAGAATTGGACAAAAACTACTTTAAAGTTCATATGGAACCAAAAAGAGCCCTGCATGCCAAGACCAATCCTAAGCAAAAAGAACAAAGCTGGAGGCATCACACTACCGACTTTCAAATTATGCCATGAGGCTACAGGTACGCCAAAACAGCATGGTACTGGGTACCAAAACAGAGATATAGACCAATGGAACAGAACAGAGCCCTCAGAAATAATAACACCATGTACAACCATCTTGACCTTTGACAAACCTGACAAAAAACATGAAATGGGGAAAGGATTCTCCTATTTTAATAAATGTTACTGGAAAACTGGCTAGCAATAAGTAGAAAGCTGAACTGGATCCCTTCCTTACACCTGATACAAAAATTAATTCAAGATGGATTAAAGACCTTAAATGTTAGACCTAAAATCATAAAACCAACCCTAGAAGAAAACCTAGGCAATACCATTCAGGCCATAGGCATGGGCAAGGACTTTCATGTCTAAACACACCAAAAAGCAAGTGGCAAACAAAAGCCAAAATTGACAAATGGGATCTAATTAAACTACAGAGCTTTGCCACAGCAAAAGAAACTACCATCAGAGGTTAACAGGCAACCTACAGAATGGGAGAAAATTGTTTCCATCTACCCATCTGACAAAGGGCTAATATCCAGAATCTACAAAGGCACTTAAACAAATTTTACAAGAAAAAATCAAAACAATCCCATCAAAAGTGGCAAAGGATATGAACAGACACTTCTCAAAAGAAGACATTTATGCAACCAACAGGACACATGAAAAAATGGCTCATCATCACTGGCCATCACAGAAATGCCAAATCAAAAACACAATGAGCTACCATCTCACACCAGTTTAGAATGGTTGATTATATAAAGTCAGGAAAACAACAGATGCTGGAGAGGATGTGGAGACATAGGAACACTTTTACACTGTTGTGGGACTGTAAACTAGTCAACCATTGTGGAGAACAGCTTGTGGTGATTCCTCAAGGATCTAGAACTAGAAATACCATTTGACACCAGCCATCCCATTACTGTTGGCTATACTCAAGGATTATAAATCATGCTGCTATAAAGACGCATGCACATGTATGTTTATTGCGGCACTATTCACAATAGCAAAGACTTGGGACCAACCCAAATGCCCATCACTGATAGACCTGGATTAAGAAAAGTGACACATATACACCATGGAATACTATGCAGCCATAAAAAGGATGAGTTCATTTCCTTTTCAAGGACCATGGTTGAAGCTGGAAACCATCATTCTCAGCAAACTATCGCAAGGACAGAAAACCAAACATCGCATGTTCTCAGTCGTAGGTGGGAATTGAACAATGAGAACCCTTGGACAAAGGAAGGGGAACATCACACCCAGGGCCTGTCGTTGGGTGCAGGGTGTGGGGAAGTAGGAGATATAACTAATGTAATGACGAGTTAATGGGTGTAGCACACCAACATGGCACATGCATACATATGTAACAAACCTGCACAATTGTGCACATGTACCCTAGAACTTAAAGTATAATTTAAAAAAAGGAAAAAGAAAAAAATTCCTCTTTATCCCACCTGATTTAAGTGGTTTTAATAATGATAGAACCCTATACAGACATACTAATTTATGCTGTTTTTCTTGGGAGTATGTTTTTGATTTGAGGACTTGTACTGTCTCTAGTTATTTTTTCCTTCCTTACTTTCCTTCCTCCTTTATCCTTCCTGTTCCTTCCCTTCCTTACTTCATTCCTTCCTTCCTTCCTTCCTTACTTCCGTCCTTTCTCTCTTCTATCTCTATATCTTATCTCTCTTCTCTCTATTCTCTCTATATTTCTTCTTTGAGATGAGAGTCTTGCTCTGTCACCCAGGCTGGAGTGCAGTGGCATTGACTATTGACTCCACTGCAACCTCTGCCTCCCGAGTTTCCCAGGGATTCTCCTGCCTTAGCCTCCCGAGTAGGTGGGACTACAGGTGTTGCACCACCGATGCCCAGCTAATTTTTGTACTTTTAAGTAGAGACGGGTTTCACCATGTTGGCCGGGCCTGGTCTAGAACTCCTGACCTTCAGGTAATCCACTTGCCTCAGGCTTCCCAAAGTGCTGGGTTTATAGGCATGAGGCCACCCTACGCCCAGACTAATTTTGAAAATTCTCATTGATTGTTCTCATATATTGCTTCTCTGTGATTTTCTGCTTTCTGTTATTCTACAACTTCCATTAGACCTATGTTACAGTCCTTCCATCTTTCCTCCCCATTTCTCATAGTGCTCTTTTGGAATTTCATCTTTGGCTCCTGGTGCTCTTGTGTTGGTCTGGATCCCTTCTAGTAACAGAACGGCCACCTGATCTGAATGGAGGTCCATGCAAGGTTTTCTCTCTCTCTCTTTTTAGAGACAAGGTCCTTTTTTTTTTTTTTTTTTTCTTGCTTCATTGTCCATGCTGGAAGCAGTGGTGCGATCTCAGCTCACTGCAACCTCTGCCTCACAGGTTCAAGCAATTCTCCTGCCTAAGCCTCCCCACGTAGCTGGGATACAGGTGCATGCTGCACGCCCGGCTAATTTTTGTATTTTCAGTAGAGACGGGGTTTCACCATGTTGGCCCAGGCTGGCCTTGAACTGCTGACCTCATGTGATCACCTGCTTTAGCTCCCAAAGGTTGCTGGGATTACAGGTGTGAGCCGCCTGCACCTGGCTAGAGGACAGGGTCTCTCTCTTGTTGTCCAGGCTGGAGAGCAGTGGTGCAGTCCTAGCTCACTGCAGCCCCCAACTCCTGACTTCAAGAGATCCTTCTCTCAGTCTTCAGAGTAGCTGGGACTACAAGTGCGTGCTACCATGCCTGGCTAAGGTTTCTCTCAAAAGTGACATTGAGATCTGAAGGGTGGCAAAATGTCATTTAGGAACAGGGGAAGGTAGGGCTGGGGGAGTCCTCGGGCAATCGAAACAGGATTTATGAAAATGAGATGGTGCCTGAACAAAGGGCTGGAGGGTGCAGATTGGAAGCCACCGGAAGGCTCTAGGCCAAGAAAGGACTTGATACATTGGCAGATTCTTCTGGCTGCCTTGTGGTGTAGAGGATAGGAGAAGGTCAAGGGCAGAGGTGGGCTATCTAGCCTGGAAGTGATTGCAGCCTAGCTGAGAGAGCCGTGGTGGCCAGGACCAGTGAGGTAGCAGTAGGGGTGGAGAGAGAGGATGGATGCAGAGATGTTTAGGATATGAGCTGGCTGGTGATGGATGGCATGGGGCAGGCTGGTGGTGGTGAGGGAGTCCAGGGTCCAGCTGCCACTAGGAGGGTGGGGAGGTTTGTGCACAACCCCTTGTCTTTCTGAGCCTTGTCCAGGTAAGATCCCCTGCACAAATTTAACCTGCTTTTTTTTTTTTTTTTTTTCCTGAGCCATTTCAGACTGCCTCCTGGGGATGAGGTCTGCATAATCTTATTTATTTATTTACTTAGACAGAGTCTTGCTCTGTTACCCAGGCCAGAGTGCTGTAGTGCGATCTCGGCTCATTACAACCTCCGCCTCCTGGGTTCAAGCCATCCTCCTGATTCAGCCTCCTGAGTAGCTGGGATTACAGGCATGGACCACCGCATCTGGTTAATTTTTTGTATTTTTAATAGAGACAGGGTTTCACCATATTGGCCAGGCTGGTCTTGAACTCCTGGCCTCCCAAAGTGCTGGGATTATAGGTGCAAGCCTCTGTCTACAGAATCTTGTAGCCTACAAAAATCTTCTGGCCTCTGTCTGCAGAATCTTGTCTCTAAGTTAAGTCTTGTGTTAAGTTCGTTCTTCCGGGCTTTTGCTCCAGCTGTGATGAACACTATGCTTCTACCTCTGTGCAAGCCAGGCCAGACCCCTCTCCAAGGGCTGGACACCAATTTCATGTCTTCAGGTCCTACTGTAACGTAAACAGGCTGTCCAGAAGAAAATCCTACACCAGCCCAAGTGTGAGCAGGCCTGGAGACTCTGCTGCTGAACTGCAGCCCCTGATGGCCAGCCTGGATGTCACCTCCATCCTGCTTGAGCCAGGGTCCCCGGATCCCTGGACCACCTCCACTCCAGACCCAACAATGGGGAAGCTGCTGGTCCCACACCATTTCTGAGTTTTCTCCTCTTTCCTTCTGCTTTAAGTTCCTTCCAAGGATTTAAGTGCAAGTCATCCCAGAAACCCAGGTAGGGGAGTAGAGAGGCCAGATATGGACAGGAAGGCTGCCAAGAAAGGGGTGTTAGCCGGGCACAATGGCTCAGGTCTGTAAGCCCAGAACTTTGGGAGGCTGAGGCTAGAAGATTGATTGAGCCTAGGAGGATTGCTTGAGACCAGCCTGGGCAACATGGCGAAACCCTATCTCTACACACACACACACACACACACACACACACACACACACACACACACACACAAATTAGCTGGACATGGTGGTGTGCACCTGTAGTCCCAGCTACTTGAGGCAGAGGTTGCAGTGAGCCCAGATCACACCATTACACTTCAGCCTGGGTGACAGAGCAAGAAGAAAGAAAGAGAGAAAGTGAGAAAGAAAGAGAGAGAGAGAGGAGGAAGGAAGGAAGGAATGAAGGAAATGGTCAGGCACGGTGGCTCACGCCTGTAATCCCAGAACTTTGGGAAGCCGAGGTGTGTGGATCACTTGAGGTCAGGAGTTCAAGACCAGCCTGGCCAACATGGGGAAACCCCTCTCTACTAAAAATATAAAACTAGCCGGGGATGGTGGCGCACGCCTGTAATCCCAGCTACTCAGGAGGCTGAGGCAGGAGAATCGCTTGAACCCGGGAGGCGGAGGTTGCAGTGAGCCGAGATCGTACCACTGCACTCCAGCCTGGGCAACAAGAGCAAACCTCCGTCTAGGCCGGGTGCGGTGGCTCAAGCCTGTAATCCCAGCACTTTGGGAGGCCGAGACGGGCGGATCACGAGGTCAGGAGATCGAGACCATCCTGGCTAACACTGTGAAACCCCGTCTCTGCTAAAAAATACAAAAAACTAGCCGGGCGAGGTCGCGGGCGCCTGTAGTCCCAGCTACTCGGGAGGCTGAGGCAGGAGAATGGCGTGAACCCGGGAGGCGGAGCTTGCAGTGAGCTGAAATCCGGCCACTGCACTCCAGCCCGGGCAACAGAGTGAGACTCCGTCTCAAAAAAAAAAAAAAAAAAAAAAAGAAAAAAAAAACTCCGTCTAAAAAAACCCCAAAAGAATGAAAAGAGAAATGGGTGTTATCAAGGAAGTTACCAGTTACCAGTGTGGGCAACTGAGCTTAAACCTGGTGGGGCCTCTGGAAGGCAGTACAGAATGTGGAAACCCATGGTTGTCCCACCTGTGTGGGGTGACATGACCGAGCTGTTTATACACCCATTGTCATCAGCCACTGGCTAAGAGCAGCCCCTGGGAGAGCAGGCCTTCATGCATTTGTTCCTGCTCTGCTGTGGCAGGCTCAAGACTCAGGAAAGAGCTGCAGATGCTCACAATTGAATGTGTCACCTGGTCCCAGAATGGCAGCGTCAAGCACCCTCTCAGCCTAGCCCAGAAGTCAGAGTTCCTATTTCATCAGTTGCAAAGCAGAGACAATGCCATCTGCCCGATAGCAGAGCAAAGGGCAGGTGGGAGCAGGGTCCTCTGAAAGCTGGGGAGGGGCTGGAGGGGCCCTCGGTGCTGTGTACATGTGTCCTAGATACACGGGAATTGGACCTGGATCCCGCCTTCCCCCCAGCTCTGGCTACCGGCTCCTGCTGATATGATGTTCTTGTTCTAAAAACAGATATGTCACACCTCAAGCAGATTTGCAGTCCCTTGACAGCAGCCTCGTCTGGCACATAAAGGACTTCTGCCTCTCTGCATGGCTTCCCAGGGCACGGGAGAACAGTGAGGGCCAGTCCAAGTGGGCTGCTCCAGAGGGCAGCACAGCCCTGGACCCCATCTCCCCAGCCCCTGTGGGAAGGGGGATTTTCCTGGAGTGACAGCCCAGTTGGTCTTAGAGCTCTGCTAACAGACGGTTGGTACCTCCGAAGGTTGAACTGGGGAACCATTTTATTCTTTGCTGCCCAGCCTGTATTTTCTTCTTTCTTTTTTTCTTTTTCTTTTTTCTTTTTTTTCTT